>NC_036639.1:5466715-5543012 GCF_002806865.2 Cucurbita pepo subsp. pepo | reverse complement strand
TATTTTGTATTTGTTTTTGTTTTCTCTAGATTTCAGTATTTCATATTTAAACACGTAAGACCATGACTGTGTTTTCCAGAGAAGAAGTTGTTTTAAACGTTTTTTTTTTTGAAGTTTACGTTATCAGTTATATTCATGTAAGAGTTATATTTCCGCATTATAGATGAGCATGAGATGTTAGTAGCGACTCTGAGTATGTGGAAATTTAGGGTCGTTACAATTAGTAACCGTCACGACAACATTACGTAAAACATAACGATACTTCGTCTGCTTAATGAATGTACGCATTCGTACCCTCGTGATGAAATAGAGGTATCCCCCCAATGCATGAGCACACATAATACATGAGGTCCCAACATTTTTCCGTTTTCATTATCATTTAATACAACCCCGCTAGCATTTTGTACATATCATATCGTTTCAGATATAAATCATCATTCATATCATATCATATTGTTTCTCATTCTTCGGTTCTCATATCATACATAATTCTACCAGGGTTATATTTCATGCCATTTATCGTGATTTCATATCATCCATATCATGTTATTTACACACAATTTAAGAGACATATAATAACGTTCTATCCTTTTAACATAACATTTCATCATATACATATCATATCATAAACATGTCAATTTATCACATATCTCGTACCATAACATATCATATGACAACATATATATATATATATATATATATATATATATATATATATATATATAATATCTGTCATTCACATGTTGTATCATAATCATATCATATCGTAAACACTTCGTGGTCACATCGTTCCCTAACTTATCATAGCCTTAACGTTGTTATATCTATCACAGTCATATCGTTACATGAACGTACCTTAGTCATATCCTCACAGGAACGTATCCTAACAATATCGTTCTATCAATCTATCACAAACCTATTCCTTTCTGCCCCTAACCTAACCGTATCCATATATGTAACCTAAATTTAACATTTCATGAACGTATCTTACTCCTATCGTTATATTTCATTTTGTGCATCTTTCTCGTATCCTATCTCAAACATATCATTAAACATACCGTACCGTGATTATTATCATACAATTCACATATTATAACATATCATAAGCATATCAATCCACAAACAATTCACACATATCAATATATATGACACATGCAAAACTACATGGCACGTGTCAACATCAAATATAATCATGTCGATAGTAAGGTCACTTGCCTGATTAGCTTAGGTTGGTGTCTCCAATATATCCTTAATGAAAGTTCGATTCTATCCTTTGAAATCCAAGTCAACCTATGTGAGCCCATGACATCAGTTACAAGTTTGAACTCTATAAAATTATTTCTCTCATTTACCTTCGTCTATTGTTAAAAGTCTTGAATTGTTATATATATATATATATATATATTTTTTACTACAATCATTATTTTCATCATGTAAATAGATTTTCATTCTCTAAACAGATATTATTTGCGAGGCTATTATCTTACAGATTTATAAAACTGCAAACTGCCAACTAAACTTTTATTGATTCTAACCATATTTCAATACTTACAAAAATCTAATTAATTGGATATGGGAAGATGAGATCGGATTAGATTGTAACTTAATTTATAAATATAAAGGAAAAGAAAATTTGAAATAGGATTTACCAGTAATAACATACCAAAATCTCTCTCCAATAAATCTGCATCAAATTTACTTTTCTGAGATATGACATTTATTTATTTTTTAGAGATAAAGACGAGTTATTTATTTATTTATTATTAATATTATCATTATTTTGACCTATTTTTTTTATAATTTATTTATTTTTATTATTATTTATTTATTTTTGAGCTATTAAATAAATATAGACCTATGTCTTATTCTTAAATTAATTTATAATTACAATTTTCATGTATTTAAAAAATAAAATAAATCTATATTTATATGGCTGAATATTACGCTAATGAAAATATATTCTCAAATAGATAATTCAGTCATGTCCTATCTTAATTGCTCGACGAGTATGTCTTATACAAAAATTAAATTAAATATAAAATGCCCTAAATCCTCTTATAATATTTTCATTACATATTAATACTTTAATTAAATACAATAAATACACCAACATGTATTATTATTAAAATATTAATTTATCATATGAAACTAATTAATAAACTTATTTTAAAAGTCTAATTAAGACATAATTAAATATATGTTTTAGTTCATCGATAATATTTAAGTTTATTTTAGTATAGTTTCTATTATGAAAAAAAAAAAGTTGTAATTTAACTTTTATTATTTAAATTTTTTAAATATTATTTAGTTTAATATTCGTATAAATATTCAACCAACCAAAAGAAATAAGGTTTAATTTTAGAAAAAAATTTGATTATAAAATTGTAAAATATTTAAAAATTAAATCAATTGATTTAATTTTCTCCATTGGATTTAGTAAATAAATAATTGTCTAATTTAAATATTTTAGTAAAAAGAATATAATTTTTTATTTTATTATTTTTGGTTGGTGTCACCACAAGCCCTTGCCTTTTGAGCACCAAGTCCTCGGCGGAGAAGAAAAAGGCTTTACTCATCAATTTGTAGGTACGTATTGAGGCGTCCGGTAGGGAAATTCAGCCGATTTTCTTGTAGAGAGAAGATGCGTTTTGAAATCGCGAAGAAATTCTGTTGCTAATTTGACGATTTCACTTTTTTCGGTAGGAAAAACCTAACGAACTCTTCCTCGAATCATATCATCATCTTTGAGTTGATGGTTATCATCTGAAAGAGGTTAGGTTTTACTTGGATTGGTAATCGATTTCGTTCAGATCTGTTTGACTTTAGAACTGTTGATTTATACTGTTGAACTCGAGTTCTGTAATTCTTTTCGAATCGGATTTGGGAAGGCATGTTATCGCAGGAACTTGCTCCATTTGGAATCTAGCTTGTGTTGGATTGTGTCTCAGGGTTTCAGGGAATCTTCTCTTTTTAACGAGAGGTTGTTCTTCCTTTTTTTTTTTTTTTTTTTTTTTTTTTTTTTTTTTTTTTNATTGCTTCAGCACAGCGAAGGTAGAGGAGTAATACGACTATACCGAAATTGTTTCTGAATTATTTCTTGAAATTATGCATCCCCGTCACCGTAATACGGGAAATGGATTTAGGTCTAGTTCCATGGGAGTGGGATTAGCTTCTTCTCGAATCTCTCCAGAGGGATCGGTTAGGGGCCATGGTAGCGTATATGGCAATGATTATCGCAACTTTAATCATCCGAGTGGGTTTGGGCGCGGTCAGGGATACCCCAAATCATATCAATCATCCCAGTCACTGCCTCCTCCGCGCAGAGGTGGGGGTTCTGTTGACATTTTTATGGAAGCAGGTCGCCTTGCAGCTGAATACCTGGTTTTTCAAGGTTTGCTCCCATCTAGTGTTTTACATGGTAAATGGCAAGGTGGAAGCTTGAGGAGGGAGTCTTCTGAGTTTCAGGAATTAGGTCAACTTCGAGAAGAAGGACGAGCGTCTACTGCTTCCCCTCATTCGGGACATATGGGACCTGATTCCGGGTCAGGGTGGAGGCAGCCTCCTGATGAATATGGTTCAGCATCACGAAATCATTTGAGAGGTCGAAGAAGATCCTCATCTTTCCGTAGTAGTGGTTCTGATTGGAGTGGCCAAGGTAGGAGCAATAATTACAATGATAGAGCGAGAGCTTCTCCAGATACAGAAGCTGATGAGGACGCTGATAATCTTTCTGCTTATAGTAATCAACAGCAAAGTGGTGAAGAAATCGTTTCTGAACTGCAAGATTTCAAACCTTCCAAGTTAGGACGAAAAGGTGACACACCTGAGGATTCTGGACCTGAACTGGTTAAGTACCCTTTGCCGGATGATGTAGGCTCAAAGGCAAGTACTTCTGCTGTTGTGAAAGATCTTCCATGTGAGAAGAAACTTGCTAAAGATTCTGATGATTTAGGTAACATAGATTCAGGGTCTGAGGAGGTGAAAAATACTGCCAGTATTAATGAAACTGAAAAACATTGTGTGACCGAGAAACTATCCGTCCAGAACAAAGCTGCTGATGGTGATCCCTTGGTAAAGCAAGAAACTGATCTATTAGCATTCTGCAGATTTGCTAAGTTCCCCACCAAAACTCGCTCTGCATTGGCGTACAAGGTTTCTAAGGCCGATCCTATTACAACTGTGTCAGAACGACCTTCTGATATTAACCCTAACAGAGAATCTGAAATTTCACTTGACAGTGACTCTTCCAGTTGTGCATTATCTGGTGCTGTATCAGCTAAAAAACATGATGTTGAGCATCTGAACTCTGAAAGATCTAAACTGGAAGCTGTTGAGGAAACTGGTATAATAGAGGAGCTATATCCTAGATTTAATGAGAAGACAAGCTCTTTGACGTCTCAATCTTTCCAGCAGGGACCATTTTGGAACGAGAACAAGGAAGAATCTTGCCAAAGTCCTGTCATATTTGAACGGACAGATTCTATGTTTGAGGATAGGGGTAAAAAACGATCTTTGGATGAGAGTGATATGGTGGAGGGGAGTAGTAAAAAACCAAGAGAATGGATTCCGTTGATGACTTCTAAGGAAGATGAATCCTTTGACCTTCTGAAGTTTGATAAAACGAAAGTTAATTCTGAGGAAAACAAGCCTGATCATGAAGTTATTGTAGCAGCTAACTGTGTGAACTCAGTGCAGGGTTTTCATTTCATGAAAGGCGGGGGTGAGCATTGTGTTGATTATGCACAAGAAAAGCAGCTTTTTCCGAATTCATTTAAGATCTGTGACCTTAACCTTATGGAGGCTTCTGATATACATGATAATCACGAAAATAATCCGCTTCTCATCTTCCCATCTATTTCTGAAACAAAAAGAGAAAGAACTCCTGTTGATATTGACTTGTCCATAAGCAATGCTCCTGAATTTGGTCAGAATGGTGTGGTGACTGGCAGTAAAGAGATTGAAATTATTGATTTGGAAGATGACTCTGCTGTCGAAGTAGACAAGACCTTCCATAATACAGAGAGAAAGTAAGTTTTCTCATATTTTATTTGTACGTTATTTTTCTCTTACATTTTCTTAAATATGCTGATAATTGCACCTCAACTAGTTTCCTTTTGTTTGAATTCTCTATAAGAAGCTTTTAAATTGTATACGAACATTGTAGTTAACTGTATTAATGTAATTTTCAGGAGGGAAACTGTATTTAATGGATTGGATGGCTTTCCCAACAACGCACAAAATAATGGAGATATGCCTGATGTTCAAGATGGCTATGGAATTATGATTTCGGAGTTGCTTGGAGCAGAATTCCCTAACTGTGCTTCTGTTCAAGGAGACCTTAACTCAATGAACAATGAAATGCCTCTTCCGAACGGAGAAGTACTTCCTTGATTATATCCAACTTCATCATTTATTGAAGATTTTTCTTTTTGATACTTTGTCTAGCTTCTTAAAGATTGTTGTTAGATTCTTCAATAAATGTTAATAGAAGTGTTCGAGTCTCTATGCTTCATAGTTTACTTCCATTTCCACCTTCTTCTGTGTCCATAGTAATTTAGAATTATATGGGCTCATATTCATTTCCCGTTGACCTTGATAAAGTTCTAATGATCTGTCATTTGCTTATTATTTCAGGGTGCTCTGGCGGATGATGATCTAATATACATGTCCCTTGGAGAAATTCCATTGAGTATGCCAGAATTTTAATTTCTTTTTATGTGTCCATCAATATAATTATGTGATCAATCTACCAAAAGTGCTTGGACACCCTTGAATAAGTTTAATTTAATGTGATAGGAGTTGTGTATTATTCAAAAGAAGGATATGTAATTTTTTTTCCCACAGATAGTTAAGGCCAGAATTGTATGTGGGAAAGGAAATAGGTTAATATTGTAAGACAGAATGATAGCAAATGGTCTTTTCTTTAGCTGCTTCTGTTTACTCTTCATTTTCTTGCCACTTTGTTAGTTCATGTTCCCTTTACATCTCTATATATCTATGGTTTTTTCGGTTGGGGGTGTGGCTGGAACTAGAAGCTGTAAAAATCCTGGGCATTTTTTTTCTTTTTCTTGTTGACTATGCATGATGATGGCTTTCAGTATATGAGGGAATGACTAACTGATACGAGCACAGGAAAGCGAAATATATAATTCTTGGCTTGTGATTCGGATTGAACATTTGAGCGATATTTATATATTTCCATTGGGCTGCAGAAACTGATATCTTTTTTCTAGTAACGACCGTGCTGATCCTCGCCTTCCTCGGAACTGTGTGTTGAAATTTTCCTTAGAGGCGAAGAATCGTTTAGGGAGTATGTACTATTAGTTTCAAGAATTCTGTGTTAGGGATGTCCAAATCTTTGTAGGTTCTGGTGTTGAAGATTTGATTGTTTAGGCTCTAGGATGAACTCAAGGGCATTCTCAGCTGCCTGCTCAAATTGCATCACTGTGATAAGCAAACTATGTTGCTGAGTAGTTGAAAATGTAGGTTTGTTTTATGCATATTAAGTAATTACTCTGGAAATCTGAGCTTTTGCTTCTTTAATTCCTCCATGTATTGTTCTGTGTTTTAGAACAATGGCTATCTCTTTTTGTGTTCTTTGTTTTCCATTTTTAGTATAAAAATGTTACTGAAATTGCAGTCTAACTTATTCTTGCCTTCAAAGCTTATACCAACGATTCCACAATACACAACACAAGCACGGACACTAGCAATATTTGGCCCGAAAGCCATCTTGTTCACACCACGAACACGAACAGCCTGTTCCATACTACTCATAACACGACCTGATCATAGATCAACACTTATTCTTCTTCACGATAATTGATACACGACATCTTGGGGGAGCAGCTCAATTAGCTTTAGGGCATTGAAGGCCCCCTTTTCTGCCTTTTCCTTTGCAGAGGGTGGAAAAGAGGCCAGGAGGATATTTTCCATACAGATTAATATAAGTGAACATAGTTGAAGCACAATTATTGGTTAAATCATTGAGATATTTGGCATAGGGGCACGCAAATTCTGCAAGAGCTGAGCAGCAAAGATTGGCTGTGTATTTAGGCCCCTTGCACTTGCTTGTGATGATGGTGTAGTTCGCAACTTCAAAATTCACTGGACAAGCTGCATTCATCTACTACTTAGTTTTGATACAATTAAAATCTCAAACTAATAATTGTAACGAACCTTTTTTGGCTTGAAGAATTGTACGAGTGGTGAGACTTGTAGATCCAATGATATGCTCTGCAATTACAACAAAGGAAATCAGACCAAAAATCTCCCGATTTTGAAGCAACGAACAAATAAATATAAACATAAGTAGCCAACTTGTAAGTACCTGATGCGAAAGCCCCGACGAAGAGTATGGAAAGAAAGAGGAGAAGGAAGAGGGAGGAGCATCGATGGGACTCCATTTTGTTCATCTTGAGAGCAATGTGGCAGAGGGTTTCTTATAGTCTGAGATTGGAGTGTGGTTTGAGTTCTTGAGATCTCATATGAGCCGCCTTGACTTCACTCACTCCACCACCCCAAGTCTCCCCATCTTTAAATAATAATAGGACTTTTGTTATCTTATCCGATAACCATTTGATTTTTCAAACTTTGGGTTCGATTTTTCTAACAATTTTCTATCATTATTTATAAAATTTGAATAATCTCACATCTCGTATGAGATTTGAATTGCATTCAAAAGTCAGCTATGGTTCGTTTGATGTATTTGTAATAGTAGACGTAGAAGTACTCTTATGAACTATAAGATAAGTTGCGTCCATGAATATTATATACAAGTCAATCATTCATGACTGCTTCATAATTACATATGGATCAATCCGTTTTATCTCTATAATTACTATGAGTCAGTAAATTTAACTTAGTAACTCGCGGAGAAATTTTTAGTAGTTGCCTAGGTTAGTGGTTAGTTTAGGAGAATTGTAAGTAATACTAGGTTATTTGGTACAAAGAAACTCTTCCCTCAAGTTGTTCTTTCTAGTTCATTTATTTGTTTCGGTATACTTTGATTAAGAGTCAAAACTAACATTTGATAGAGTTAGAATATCAAAACAAATGTCAAAACAAATGTCATCACCACAAAAAGTCATTGGAGGAGATGCGACAATGATAAAAAGCGAAAATGAGGAGAGTTTAACGCTCGTTACTAACATTCATTCATTAGACAACAAGGTGGAGGAGATCTCCGTTGCTAATAAAGTTCTCGGAGTCGTCCCCTAAGATTC
Organism: Cucurbita pepo subsp. pepo; assembly: GCF_002806865.2. Taxonomy (NCBI): domain Eukaryota; kingdom Viridiplantae; phylum Streptophyta; class Magnoliopsida; order Cucurbitales; family Cucurbitaceae; genus Cucurbita; species Cucurbita pepo. The sequence goes on along the minus strand of NC_036639.1, from coordinate 5,534,787 downwards.
AGGCAAATTGTTACCTCCATTGAGCAGTTCGACGACCTCAAGAACATGTCGGTTGAGGAGATCGTTAGTCATCTTAAGGTTCATGATGAGAAATTTCGTAACTACGATGACAACAGGGGTACAATGAACAAAACAATAATTACAAATAGTTTGTGAATTATTCACGTAATGATTACCTCCAAATCAGATTATGCGTATGACCAAATAAAACTTAGTTTTACATGAATCATGTTTAATCAAAGAAAAAAAGAATATCAGTTAAGGTTCGATAAAGTCACAAAGATGAACATAATGGTATAACTAGGTTTAAGTTTTCCTTAAAGTTGATCATAAGTATAAACCATGACACTCCATGATTGGAAAAGTATGACCCATGGGAACTACCGCCCAATAATTCATAAACGTTAAAATATATATCTTGAAGTTTGAAGTATAGTAGTCAACAAGAAGAACGACAAAAATGGGTCGCTCGGAGTGTAAAAAAAGGCCATGAGAAGAGAAGTACAAGTCCAGAGGCAACAATGATTGCAGGAGATGGACGTTTTGAGAGCGGGGTCGAGTTTGGATGGGATGGAGCTGGCAATTGAGGGCAAGCAAGACCTTGATCTCCTTCTCGACATATGCTGGAGAAAAGGCCAGGTGGGTACTTTCCATGGAGGTTAATGTAGCTAAACATGGTTGAAGCACAAAGAGTTGTCATATCATTCATAACATCAACATAAGGGCAAGAGAGTTCAGTTAGAGCTGAACAACATAGCTTTGGAGAATATAAAGGCCCCTTGCATTTGCTTGTGATGATTGTGTAGTTCAAAAATTCAAAGCTCACAGGGCAAGCTGCACAAATTTGTTGCAACAACATGACATCATCACATTACTTCATACAGCTTCAAGAGTTGGGAATCACAAAAATAAAAGAAAGCACTTCACTTTTTCTATAAGCAGTTCAACAGATTTCTTCATATCATTGATAATGCCATTTAAGTTGCAGCCAAATGATCCACACTTTCAAGGTAATAACAGTTGCTAAGGATTTATTTCTCCCCATTCATTCAATTATATCTATAACAGAAGGCTAATAAATAGTTGCATAATTAGCAGGTGAGATGGGGATCACGAACGTTTCGAAAATTTTGTTTGCTTTTTTACCATTTTCTTATAATGATTTTCACGATAGAAACATTTGAATTCTTATTTTAAGACTCACAAAGAGATGTGGAATAAATCATACAGTCATTAGCTGAAAATGAAAGGATTTAAACAAGGAGTGTAACGACCCTAAACCCACCGCTAGCAGATATTGTCCTCTATGGGCTTTCCCTTTCGGGCTTTCCCTTTCGGGCTTCCCCTCAAGGTTTTTAAAACGCGTCTGCTGGGGAGAGGTTTCCACGCCCTTATAAAGGGTGTTTCGTTCTCCTCCCTGACCGATGTGGGATCTCACACGGAGTCAACAGGATCATCAAGAGAAAGGGTAAACAAAAAAACAGGGAACCTTTTTTAGTCTGAAGGAGTCGCCGTCCAACAGAGGTCTCAGATCCAAAGATTTCATCTGAAAGTGTATACAAGAAAAGAGGGAAGATTCAACAAACAAATTCAAACGAAGCATTCTTAAGAACAAGAAAACCCCTTCAAAGAAACAGAAGTGAATACCTGATATGAAGGTTGAACCTGCAGAGGAAACAACAAAGAAGAGGAAAAACAGAAAGAAGGAGCAAAAGAACCTATCAGAACCCATAATCTATGAGATAATTCAGCTTTGGAGCTGGAGAGATCACCGTGTTCAAACTCAGGGAATTGAATCAAAATGTTAGTTCAGTGTTCTTCATTCATTTCTGTTTTCTCAGGCAATTGAAAATAGAAAAGAAAGAAGAAACCAAGATTTGAACCTAAATGTAACATAAAACCAAGAAGAAAAAACAGTAAGGAATTAAATATGTGAAGAGATAAAAGCAGTGCAGTTACAGATAGCAATTCATTAAGGAATTTGAGAGAAAGATGATGGAGTTGGCTCAAGTTTTACCTGAAACCAATTCATTAAGGAATTTGGTGCATTTGAAAGTTCGCCATATGAGGCAAAACATGACACCAAAGCTCCCCATGCGATGATAGCTCTGTTGGGCATTTCTTCAAACAGTTGATAGGCATGGTGCAAACACAAAACCATAACCATCTCCATTCAACATCTCTCGAGGAATAAGGATTCTGTTTATCCTTGATTCAATAAATGATCCCAAATGGACGCACTCACCAGAATTGATTAGTTGATGAAAGATCCATCGCCGCCAAATACAATTTGTTCTTTGTGGATTCTGATATCATCGCGCTCCAAGATGCTAAATCTTTCGCCGTCATATGATCATCGGTGCCTTCAGGACCAAGGTATAAGTGTAGTTGTGGAGTATAATTTCGTTGTTTTCAATTCCATTCGGATTTTTTTCTTTGTTGAGCGTTAGGCCTCTGATCTCCGTATTGTATACAAACAAGCAAGCCGGGAAATGGAATTGTGTTCAAACAGAGAGATTTATTGTCGGGATCGTGAACAATAAATTTAATAAAATGCTAATTTTATTATCTATTGAAGGGTATTTTTCAAAATTAAAATTCAGAAAATCATTACAAAAAAATTTTAATCGACATAATTGAATGATGATATTGTAGTTTTAGACTTTGATGACATGTATTTTTTAAAATGAATTAAAAAAATTTATTCACGTTTTATATTTTTATTTTCAAAGACCAATAAAAAAATTAATCAAACTCCAATGACTAATTACAAATTAATTTTAAACTTGATAAACTAATTTTAAGTTGAGTCGGATTATCAAGTTGTTGTTCTTGAAAAAAAAAATAAATAAATAATATATATATTTATATTTAAACAGTAACTAAAATCTCATGATAATTGTAAATGTTTACAGGTCAAAGTCAATCATTAACCTGGGCAAACATGAAGTATTAGTATTTGTAATAATGTTAGATGTAAGGTAGTGTTGGGTTATAAGCCTATTTTTGGATGAATCGAATTCACCTAACCAAAAAAAATGTCAACCTACTAATCGATTTTTTTTTTTTTTTTTTTTTTTTCANTGAAAAAATTTCAACTCAACCCAAATAGAAGAAGAGAATTAACCCAGCTCAATCTTTACAATTTAAGCTCGTTAGCCCAAATTAGTTAGTTAATCCTAAATTTTACCTATTTAATCTAAGGTCGTTACTATACATTACGAGGGAAAGAAAGGAAAAGAACATTATTGAAATAAAGGAAAAGGAACAAAACCGAATTCAACCTCGACTATGAAATGGAAAAAAAAAAAAAAAAAACTACCCTATGCATGTGCCACGGTCCCGGGGTGTATGATGCTGCCGTCGATGTCATATGGGTGCCTTGCCCTTATCTGAAAAAGTAAAGTAGCACGAGCCTTGAGTATTTCTAGAATACTCAGTAACTGACCCCCTATCGTGGTTATGCAATAATCACACGCAATGAAATGATGGGACCTATCGTTTCGTTTCGTTTCGTTTTCCCTACGGTGCTGTCCTAACGGGTAATCGTGGACGTGTACCATATACTCTACACACAGCCCATACGTGCGAGTATGGGCTCACCAGCTAGTTCGCACACTGCTGAGCCACTTTCCATATCCGGTGGGTATACTCTGGGAGCTCTTTATGCCGGGACCCGTTAAAACTAGTAACCGTCACGGCAACGCTATGCAAAGCATAACGATCGTTGTCCTGCCATTGGATGTATGCGTCCGTACCCTCGTGATGGGATAGGGGTATCTCCCAGATGTATGAACACACAATATGCATGAGGTCCCCACTAGTCCTACATTATCATTAATGAACATAACCCCCTGTCACGTTTTCATGCTTACATGTCATTCTCATTCTCATTTCNGGGGTTATGTTTTCATGCAGTTTACCGTATTTCATGTCATACAATTCATGCTGTTTACATTCAAATATTTCGTACAATCATGCCATAATCATTCAGGAACCACATATCGTCACATGCATATCATATCACATCAAACAAAGCAGCATACATAGCATACATTCATGTTCACATGAGTTCGTACTTGAGCACATTAAACTGGCATACAATTCAATGACACGTGCAAATCCACGGGCACGTGCCAACATATAACAATTAACGCGTAACCTACGACGGGTGAGCCACTTATCTAGTTAGCTTAAGTCGTTGTCACGTACATATCCTTAATGAAAGTTTGATTCCGTCCTTTGAAATCTAAGTCAACCTATGTGAGCCCATGACATTAGTTTCAAATTTGAACTCTATAAAATTATTTCTCTAATTTACTTGTTAAAATTGTGATATTTCCTGTTAGACAAAATTTAATGGAGTTCATGCCCTCTGATATTTACTGTTTTATTTTTAAATTCTATTCAACAAATCTTCCCTTCTCCCTCTTTGTAATTATTTTCCTTCTGTAAATAGATATTCAGGTAAACCTTTTCAATTCTGTAAATAAGATATTCCTCTCATTCTATATGTAAATAAGATATTCCCCTGATTCTATATGTAAATAAGATATTCCCCTGATTTTATATGTAAATAAGATATTCCTCTGATTATATATTTATTTTCTATATGGTTGCCAATTTTAATTGATTGTTTGCTACTATCTTAATTTATGGATTTGCCAACTAAAATTTTATTGATTCTAACCTTATTTCCTATAACTTCCCATGCTAACAAAAAAAAATCTAATTAATTGAATATGGGATCTGATTATTGATTTCTTATAACCATAACTATAAAGGATAAAGGAATGCTAACAAAAAAATCTAATTAATTAAATATGGGATCTGATTATTGATTTCTTATAACCATAACTATAAAGGATAAAGGAAATCTGAGATAGGATTTTACCGTAATAACGGAACAAAATCTCTCCAAGGTAGATCTGCATCATATCCTTGTTGAAACACCATTTTACTCTTTCTCTGACATTTTTTTCTGTTTATTTTTGGATGAACTGTGATATGATATGGTGGGGTTGAGGAAAGAGGATGGGGTTGGGACGAGATTGGTGGAGAGAGGTAGGTAAATTTTATTTTTATTTTTATTTTTANTTTGCCAACTAAAATTTTATTGATTCTAACCTTATTTCCTATAACTTCCCATGCTAACAAAAAAAAATCTAATTAATTGAATATGGGATCTGATTATTGATTTCTTATAACCATAACTATAAAGGATAAAGGAATGCTAACAAAAAAATCTAATTAATTAAATATGGGATCTGATTATTGATTTCTTATAACCATAACTATAAAGGATAAAGGAAATCTGAGATAGGATTTTACCGTAATAACGGAACAAAATCTCTCCAAGGTAGATCTGCATCATATCCTTGTTGAAACACCATTTTACTCTTTCTCTGACATTTTTTTCTGTTTATTTTTGGATGAACTGTGATATGATATGGTGGGGTTGAGGAAAGAGGATGGGGTTGGGACGAGATTGGTGGAGAGAGGTAGGTAAATTTTATTTTTATTTTTATTTTTATTTTTAAGTAATCCTTTTTAGTTTCTCCTCTTCATTGGTGTGTCCCAAAGTATTTTTTGTGACCGTAGTCCATTGGTTCTTGCATTGATTACCTCATGCACGGGTAGCATTGAGTCTTGTTAGTCCCTTTCTATGAGCACCCTTGTTGGGTGCATGATGAACTTGGAAGCCCGCTTCGCATATCGCTTCAACCTTTGCATGGTTTGTTGCGAAATGCGTCTCGGTTGCTTGCACTCTCGGATGCCCACGTAGCTTCCTCGATTTGGTGGTTACGCCACAATACCTTAACGAAACCCATATTTCTATTACGTAAGACTTTCACTTCTCGGGCTAGGATTTTAATCAGTTTCTCCTGATAACTTAAATTTTTCTCGATTTCGAGAGGTTTGTAGTCTATTACGTGCGTAGGGTCTGCAATATATTTTCCTAACATGGACACATGAAATACATCGTGTACGCTTGAAAGCGAAGGTGGTAAAGCTAGTTTGTAAGCTACCGAACCTACTCTTTCTAAAATTTTGAATGGTCCAATAAATCGGGGGCTTAGCTTCCCCTTTCGTCTGAATCTTAGAATGTCTTTCATAGGAGCTACTTTTAGGAAACTAGGTCCCCCTCTTCGAACTCTAATTCCTACGCCTAACGTCGGCGTAGCTCTTTTGCCTACTCTGTGTGGTACGCATTCTTACTCTAATTTTCTGTACCGCCTCGTTGGTGATGCGGACCAGCTCGGGTCCTACAAGTTCTCGTTCTCCTACTTCGTCCTAGCACAATGGGGATCTACATTGTTTTCCATACAACGCTTCAAAGGGTGCCATCCCGATGGTTACTTGGAAGCTGTTGTTGTAAGAGAATTCTATTAAGTGCAGTTTAGTGTCCCAACTCCCTGTGAAATCCATAACGCATGCCCGAAGCATGTCTTTTAGGGTTTGGTTTAATCATTCCATTTGGCCATCCGTTTGTGGGTGGAAGGCGGTGCTAACGTCGAGGCGGGTACCCATCGCTTTTTGGAGTCGCGCCAAAAGGCCAATGTAAAATGCGGGTCCCGATCCGACACAATTGACACCGGTACTCCATGCAACCTCACAATTTCTTTAACATATAGTTGGGCCCAATTGTCTACTGTATATGTTGCCTTACCCGGTAGGAAGTGAGCCGACTTTGTCAGACGATCTACAACCACCCAAATTACCGTATAACCCTTTAATGTTTTGGGTAGGCCTACTATGAAATCCATGACAATGTTTTCCCATTTCCATTCTGGTATACTTAGAGGTTGTAGTAGCCCGGCGGTTTTCTGCCTAGGGCTTTTACTTGTTGGCACACCAGACACTTACTCACGTACTCTGCGGTATCCTTTTTCATACTTCGCTACCAGAAGTGTTGTTTCAAGTCTTGATGCATCTTTGTTCCACCTAGATGCTCGAGAAGGGTGAGTTGTATGCCTCAGTTAGGATTTCATTCTTTATTTCGCTCATGGGTGGGACACATAAACGTCCTTGACATAATAATCTGTCATTTGTTGACTTAGAGAATTCGTCCACTGGGCCTACTTTCAATTGGTCTAGGATTTTGCTTGGGCGTGGATCCCCACGTTGTGAGTCTATGATCCTTTGTCTGAGCGTGGAACGCACTGTCAGTTGGGCTATTTGGGCTGCCACTTCTTCGGTTACTATCGCTATGTCAGCTCGTTCGAAATCAGTTCGCACACGTGGCTCCCTTGTGATGAGGGCGGACGAGTGTACTGCTTTTCGACTCAGTGCATCAGCGACTACGTTTGCTTTTCCAGGGTGGTACTGGATATCTATGTCGTAATCTTTTACCAGCTCTAACCATCTACGTTGCCTCATGTTCAATTCTTTTTGTGTGAACAAGTATTTTAGGTTTTTATGGTCCATATAGATTTGGGTCTTTTCGCCATACAGGTAGAGTCACCAAATTTTTAACGCGAACACCACCCTGTCAGCTCCAAATCATGTGTAGGATAGTTTTTCTCATAATCCTTTAGTTGGCGTGACGCATACGCAACAACCTTGCCATGTTGCATCAGTACACAACCTAACCCCTTTTTGGATGCATCACTGTAAATCACGTATCCCACAGAACTCTCTGGAACTATGAGCACTGGGGCGGATACTAGTCTTTGTTTTAGCTCTTGAAAGCTGGCCTCACAAGTATCATCCCAAACGAAAGGTACACTTTTTTTTGTCAATTGGGTGAGAGGCATGGCTATTCTAGCGAAGTCCTGGACAAACCTTCGATAGTAACCCGCCAATCCCAAGAAACTTCATATCTCGGTGACCGTTGTTGGGCATTTCCACTTCGTGACAACTTCTATCTTATTGGGGTCCACGAAAATTCCGTCTTTAGACACTACGTGCCCTAGAAACAAAACCTGTCGTAGCCAAAATTCGCACTTGGAGAATTTGGCATATAACTTGTTCTCCCTTAGGATAATTAAGGCTTTGCGAAGGTGCTCTTGGTGTTCTAGGTCTGTTTTAGAGTATATCAAGATGTCGTCTATGAACACGATCACAAACGAGTCTAAGCACTCTTTAAATACTCGGTTCATTAGTTCCATAAATACCGCTGGGCATTGGTGAGACCAAAAGACATCACCACAAACTCGTAGTGGCCATATCTGGTTCGAAAGGCTGTTTTCGGTATGTCTTCATTTTTATCTTAATTTGATGATATCCTGATCGAAGATCTATTTTAGAAAACACTGTCGCCCCATGCAGTTGGTCAAATAGGTCCTCAATACAGGGTAACGGGTATTTGTTCTTTACCGTCCTCTTGTTTAATTCCATGTAATCAATGCATAAACGCATTGAGCCGTCTTTCTTTTTGACAAACAACACTTGCGCACCCCAAGGGAACACCCTAGGTCGAATGAAGCCTTTATCTAACAGGTCTTGCAGTTGTGATTTAAGTTTTTTTAGTTCTGTTGGTGTCATGCGGTACGGGGCCTTAGAGATGGGTCCCGTTCCTGGTTCCAGATCTATTCCAAAGTCTACCTCTCGCGATGGAGGAATTCCCAGGAGGTCCTCCGAGAAGACATCCATAAATTCGTTTACTATGGGTACTGTATCTATGGGTTTTTCCTTTCCTTTTGTGTTTACTGCACAGACTAGAAACGCCCACCCCCTTGTTGTACCAGGCGTCTCGCTTTCATCATTGATATTATTTTTGGGTGGTACCTGTGGAGGTCCCTTTAAATTTAAAGGTAAGTCCGTTGGGAGGTGTGAATATCACTCTTTCTTATGGCAGTCTATGCTAGCAAAGTTTTCGGCTAGCTAGTCCATTCCTAGTATGACGTCAAAATCCGTCATATCTACTACCTTTAAGTCTACGTGGATGGTTTGTCCAGCTATTAGCACTTGTCCGTCCTTTACTCTATTTTTTGTAACTAAGTCTACCCCTGCTGGGGTACCGACCGACAATACATGCATTAAGGGTTCTACTACGAACCCTGCTTGTTTAACAAATGGTAAAGAAACAAAGGATTGGGTAGAACCAGAATCAAACAATGTCAACGCAAAGTGTCCTAGTACAGAAAGCGTACCTGTCACCACGGTGCCAGATGTTCTCGCCTCTTTACTGGTCATTGCATATGCTCTGGTCTCTGGGCGGGTTTGTATGGTGGGCTCTCGGATGACCTGTCCTCTAAGGAGTTCCCTTGGATTTCCCGAGCTCCTTGTAGGGCAAGTTCTGGGCACATGACCTGCATGACCACAGATATAACACATACCTGAGCCCCCAAACATCTCCCAACATGTTGTTTTCCACAGTTACGGTACAGGGGCTTCTCCATTGCTAGGTATCGGGCTATTGGGGATGGAGCAGGTGGCCTACTCTGATATCGAGGTCTCCTCCCTGTGACAACTGTTGGCTCCGTGATTGAAATTCTGTGGTTTCGACCTCGACAGGGCGTTTCCTCCCTGTGACAACATTGGCTCCGTTTTCTTTTCCTTTGGGGTTCCTCTAGGGCCTTGGCCGTCCTTAGGGCCTCTTCATAGGTTTTTGGGTTAAAGGCCTCTAACATGCGGCGGGTCTTCAGGTTCAATCCTAACACAAATTTTTCTGTTTGTTTCTCTTCAGTGTCAGCTAATGACGGTGCAAACTTTCTCAATACTGATCCACCGTGCGATCAACTTGGGTTAAGTGGTTAAACTCTTGTTGTTTCTTTATATGGGTTTCCTTTGGATAATAATATTTCAGAAAGGCTTCCTTAAAGGTTCCCTACGTTGTAATTCCCCCGCCCGAGTTGATGCTCTGTTTATTATCCGACCACCACACTTCTGCATCTTTTTGTAACACATATGTCGCACATGCCACCTTATGTTCATCAGGGCATCTTATTGATTTAAAGGTTGTTTCCATGTTTGCGATCCACATCTAAGCAGCTGTTGGATCTTCCTTTGAACCGACAAAAGGACGTGGGTTATACCGTCTGAAATCCTTTAACCAACTCGCACCCCTATCCGGATGCGGGTTGTTGACCGGCTGTATAACTACCGCATCCACCAGTTGCGGGGCCGCCGCGTTGGCTGGTTGCGTGGCCATTGCCGCGACTTGTTGCGTAGCCAACAACGTGGCCTGTTGTGTGTCTAGCATGGTTTGCATAGTTTTTTTTTAGGGATTCCAACATTAACTTTGTGGCGGGGTCTAACCCAGCCTGTGGTGCAGCTTGAGGGAGCGTTGCGTATTCAGGAGCGGGTACAGCTTGTGGGGGAGGTTTATATTCAGGAGGTGGTACGGTTTGTGGGAGAGGTGCGTATTCAGGAGGTGGTCCAAACGCATATGGTCCGGTAGTCGACCCCTCTTGGGAAGAGCTTCTATCAGCTTCTCCTCTTCCCCCTCTCCTAATGGGAGGTCGTCCTCTCCCTCTCCTACCTTTTCTACGTCCCCTGTGCGGCATGGTTCTAGAAACCAAGAAAAGAATTCTAGCTAAGTTTATGATTTACTTATAACATTCCCTACATCCTATCTGATAATTCATATAGAAGAAAACATAACTATCATAACGTAAAGACATGCATTACATCAGTTCACATCACAACACATTTTCCTACAGTATCATGTCATGCATCATTTAAAGCCAACCACATTAAATATATCACAAAGATCATATATCCTTCATTCTACTTAAGGTATACCTGGCAACGACGGGGCATCGGTAATTGGACCGTGAAACATGCCAAGCCTATTCTATAGGCTAGTCTACAAGATCTATAACCTGGATCTGATACCAACTGTAACGACCCTAAATTTTACCTATTTAATCTAAGGTCATTACTCTGCGAAATATACATTAAATGGGTCATGTCCATAAATGCGACTTACACTCGCCTCTTATTACCTCATGAAAGAGAAAATGATTACGAGGGAAAGAAAGGAAAAGAACATTATTGAAATAAAGAAAAAGGAACAAAACCGAATTCAACCTCGACTATGAAATGGAAAAAAAAAAAAAAAAAACTACCCTATGCATGTGCCACGGTCCCGGGGTGTACGATGCTGCCGTTGATGTCACATGGGTGCCTTGCCCTTATCTGAAAAAGTAAAGTAGCACGAGCCTTGAGTATTTCTAGAATACTCAGTAACTGACCACCTATCGGGGTTATGCAACAATCACACGCAATGAAATGATGGGACCTATCGTTTCGTTTCGTTTCGTTTTCCCTACGGTGCTGTCCTAACAGGTAATCGTGGACGTGTACCATATACTCTACACACAGCCCATACGTGCGAGTATGGGCTCACCAGCTAGTTCGCACACTGCTGAGCCACTTTCCATATCCGGTGGGTATACTCTGGGAGCTCTTTATGCAGGGACCCGTTAAAACTAGTAACTGTCACGGCAACGCTATGCAAAGCATAACGATCGTTGCCCTGCCGTTGGATGTATGCGTCCGTACCCTCGTGATGGGATAGGGGTATCCCCAGATGTATGAACACACAATATGCATGAGGTCTCCACTAGTCCTACATTTAACATTAATGAACATAACCCCTTGTCACGTTTCATGCTTACATGTCATTCTCATTTTCATTTCTTTATGTATCATACATATTCCTATCGGGGTTATGTTTCCATGCAGTTTACCGTATTTCATATCATACAATTCATGCTGTTTACATTCAAATATTCCGTACAATCACGCCATAATCATTCAGGAACCACATATCGTCACATGCATATCATATCACATCAAACAAAGCAGCATACATAGCATACATTCACGTTCACATGAGTTCGTACTTGAGCACATTAAAACTGGCATACAATTCAATGACACGTGCAAATCCACGGGCACGTGCCAACATACAACAATTAACGCATAACCTACGACGGGTGAGCCACTTACCTAGTTAGCTTAAGTCGTTGTCACGTATATATCCTTAATGAAAGTTCGATTCCGTCCTTTGAAATCCAAGTCAACCTATGTGAGCCCATGACATCAGTTTCAAGTTTGAACTCTATAAAATTATTTCTCTAATTTACGTGTTAAAATTTTGATATTACAAAATTTGATGGAGTTTCATGGCCTATGATATTTACGGTTTTATTTTTAAATTCTATTCAACAAATCTTCCCTTCTCCGTGTTTGTAATTATATTTCCTTTTGTAAATAGATCTTAATTTGGTAAACCTTTCCAATTCTGTAAATAAGATATTCATCTAATTCTATATTTATTTTCTATAGATCTATATTTATTTTCTATAGATATGGTTGTCCAATTTTAATAGATTGTTTGCATACTATCTTACCCATTTATGGATCTGCCAACTAAAATTTTATTGATTCTAAACTTGTTTCCTATAACTTCCAATGCTAACAAAAAAAAAATCTAATTAATTTATTCTAATCTATAACAAATTTTATTGATTCTAACCTTTTTCTTATAACTTCCAATGCTAACAAAAAAAAATTTAATTAATTGATTCTAATCTATAACTTCCAATGCTAACAAAAAAAAATCTAATTAAGTGAATATGGGATCTGCATGATCTAGTAAGATATGAAAGAAGATTTGATACTAAATTTCTTATAACCATAACTATAAAGGATAAACAAAATCTGAGATAGGATTTTACAGTAATAACAGACCAAAATCTCTCTAGATAGATTTGCATCTACACTATTTTACTTTTTCCCAAATCTGACCTTTTTTTTCCTCTGACCTTTTTTTTTTGGATGAACTGTGATAGGTTGGGTTGAGGAAAGAGGATGCTGTTGGGATGAGAGGTTATGATTAGGTTGAGGAAAGAGGATGCTGTTGGGACTTAGTGGGGAGAGATAGGTAAATTTTATAAAAAAAATTCACCAAATCTGATGTTTATTTTTGGATGAACTGTGATATGGTTGGGTTGAGGAAAGAGGATGCGGTTGTGAACTTTTTTTTTCTTTTTCTTTTCAAATCTGACATTTTTTTTTTGTTTATTTTTTGATGAATTGTAATAGATTGGGTTGAGGAGAGAGGATGCGGTTGGGACCAGGTTATGGTTGAGTTGAGGAAAGAGGATGTTGGGGGACGAGGTTATGGTTGAGTTGAGGAAAGAGGATGTTGGGGCGAGGTTAATGGAGAGAGGTAGGTAAATTTTATAAAAAAAAATTTCCCCAAATCTGACTTTTTTTTCAGTTTATTTTTTGATAAATTGTGTTATGGTTGTGTTGAGGAAAGAGGATGCTGTTGAGATGACATTTTTTTCTGTTTATTTTTGGATGAACTGTGATATGGTTGGGGTGAGGATAGAGGATGCAGTTGTGATGACATTAAAGAGGATGCCGTCGTGATGACATTTTTTTTTTTTGTTTATTTTTAGATGAACTGTGATATTGTTGGGGTGAAGAAAGAGGATACGGTTTTTTTGTTTATTTTTTAATGAACTGTGGTATGGTTGGGGTGAGGAAAGAGGATGCGGTTGTGTGTGATATGGTTGGGTTGAGGAAAGAGAATGAGTTGAAACTTAGTGGAGAGACGAGTAAATTTTATTTTTATTTTTAAGTAATCATTCTTAGTTATTTAATTATGATTTTTTTTTTTATTATTATGTTGACGTATATTTTTTTTATAATTATTTTTATTGGTTTATTTATTATTATTTTGGCTATTACATTATTATGTAATAGTATAAATCTCGAATGGAGTAACCCACTTAAATACACTGCTTCTCTTGAACATACATGTCAAAAGTTTGTCAAGTAAGACAGAGACTGACCTCTCCACAAATAAAAAGTAAGTCTTCCATTAGTTTAGTGGTCGCCACTTCCCATAGCACTTGCTTATGATGATGATGAAGATGATGATACACCAAGTCTCCCTGACAAATAAAAAGCGCATAAACCTCCAATAATAAGAACTTAAGTTTGGATCATGAAACAGAATGAACTATGACAATAAACACAGGGGAGTAAGGAATTGCAGTTTTAGCAGCAAGTTTAAGGGTAGGTACACTTACAAATGGGAAGAAAGTATGGTGAAAAATGAACCTTGTCATAATAGCCACACCAGTAGTACAAATCCAGGCGAGAAGATCAGGAAGCGAGATGGCAAATGTGCTATGGAACCCCAACTTTGATCGGCTGAAGCGGAGGGGGGGAGCACAGGGCATGCCAGACCATTCTTATCACCCTTGCACTCGCTAGAGAAGAGACCAGGAGGGTATTTTCCATACAGATTAACGTAACTGAACATGGTTGAAGCGCAATCGTTTGTTGGATCGTTGAGATCATCCGCATAAGGGCAAGCGAATTCAGTCAAAGCTGAACAACAGAGTTTGGGAGGGTATCGAGGCCCCTTGCACTTGCCTGTGATGATGGTGTAGTTCAAGAATTCAAAGTTCACTGGACAATCTGCATAAATTGTGCATACATACATTACATGATTACAGCAAATTTTGTTTGATAATAGCTTCAGAAACTACAACACTGAAACAATATCAATTCAAAAACTCCTGAGATGCCAAATTTAAAGCAAATACCATATGATGAACAAGTCAGAGAATTGAAGCAGGATAAAAATCAATCAATCTCAAGGAAGAAGTACACATTTTCCAAACCATTAAATTAAATACGTACAATTCCTTAAACTTCGCACCGCTGAAATTTAATCTGGCCTAAATCACGGATGCGTGGATCAATCCAATACGAAAATGAAAGAAATAAACCATTCGATTCAACCAGATAAAATTAATTTAATATTTATGTTCAATTTCATCATTTCACGCCAATCGTGGCAAAAGCGAAATCTTCGAAGAACACTAGTAGGTTCGAGAGAATCAAATAATAATCAAACCAGCAAAAATCGACAACAAGTAACCTCGAATTCCACACAACCTCGAGAAGGAAGAAGCACAATCGGCAAGATCTTATACAAACAGAACAAATAATAACTAAATAGCTTGCAAACCCTAACAGAAGCAGGCCTCCAATTGAAAATTACGAACTCAGCAAAAAAGAAAAAAAAGTCGGAGAAAGAGAGTAGAACCTTTTTTCGCTTGTAGGAGGCCCCGACCGATTGAAGCCTTCGATTCAAAGACATCCGCTGCAAAATAAAAAATAAACTCAGCTTTAAAGACAAAAACAGAGAAGAAGAAGAAGCAGGAGAGAAAATTATGACAATGTCACGGTAATTGTGAATGTGAGGTACCTGAAATGGAAGTGGAGGAAGAAGCAGTGAAAATCAGTGAGATGAAGAAGAGGAGAAGCATTGAGAAGTTGCAGAAGGACCTATCGGAGACCGTCATTCCGGCGGGAGAGATAGAGAGAGAGGATTGTTCTTCTTCTCCGACGAGAAGGCGAGTACAGGCTGTTGGATTGAATCTCCACTCACAAAATGCTTTTGTATTATTATTATTATCATTATTTTGTCTAAATCCCACTATCAACTAGTGATATAATTATACTTGGTGCTACAAATAAAAAAGGGCTTGAAATGAACATACGACCATCGATAACACGTCTTAAACAAGTATGATATGAACATCTGACATGCAATCATAGATATCGCGTCTTGTACAAGTATGACATGGACATCTGACATGCGGTAACATATCTTGAACAAGTATGACATGGACATCTGACATGCGATCATAGGTAACATGTCTTGAACAAGTATGACATGGACATTTGACATGTAATCATAGGTAACACGTCTTGAACATGTATGACATGGACATCTAACATGCGATCATAAGTAACACGTCTTGAACAAGTATGACATGAACATCTGACATGCAATCATAAATATCACGTCTTGAACAAGTATGACATGGACATCTGACATGCGATCATAGGTAACACGTCTTGAACAAGTATGACATGAACATCTGACATGCAATCATAAATATCACGTCTTGAACAAGTATGACATGGGCATCTGACATGCGATCATAGATATCATGTCTTGAACAAGTATGACATAGACATCTAACATGCGTCATAGGTAACACGTCTTGAACAAGTATGACATAGACATCTGACATGCAATCATAAGTAACACGTCTTGAACAAGTATGACATGGACATCTGACATGCGATCATAGATACATGTCTTGAACCAGCATAATCGTGACCTTTTGAGTCGCGGAGTTGCCTAGTCTAGAGTTATTTTACCTTGAGTTGTATCTAAGAACTTACAAAGAAATTATTTAGTCTATGTTTAGGGTTGTTATGTTAATTTGCATGGGTTAGTTATTTAGTATGTGTTATTAAGTTGATTAATCTAAAGAGTTATTCGAATTATATTGGTTGGATTTGAATTTAGAATTATTATCATGGTTATCGTTTTAAATTCGTTGATGATTATATTTCATATTATAGTACCGAATAGTACAAATTCAAATTTTACATTGAGTTTATTAATGTATTTAGAGCAATTATATTAAGTGCAGTGCTCGCTCAATGAGAGGGGCTAAAGAGGTGTGCGAACCGACTGGTGAGTTCATACTCGCACGTGTGAGAAGTGTGTAGAATAGTAAATACACATTGAATTACCCGCTTAGGATAGCCGTTGTAGGAATATAGACTGATATGATAAATCCCACTCATGATTGTATGTATTTGCATCTAACCCCGATAGAGGGTCACTAAGTATTTTACACTCTTATTTTTTTCAGGTAAAGGCAAGACTCCCCTATACACGACTTACGGTGGAATCACAACCTAGAAGACCGTGGCACATGCATAGGGTAGTTTGCAATTTGAATTTAGCAAACTATAGGTTAGTATATGTTCGTATGCATTTTCATTTAGTAGCATATAGGTTAGTATGGAGCATTTTTAATTTATGTTATTTTCAATTTTTGTTATTTTATATAAAAGCCTTCGAGATAACATGTAAGACCAAGATTATGTTTTTATAATAAAGTTTTGAATGAAATATTTTCGTATAAAATGTCTAATGATATGTATATAGTAATGACTTTAGGTTAAGTAGAAATCTAGAGCTGTTACAACTTTTTTAATAAGCTTGATTAATAAATTCTCCTTGGTCTAGATGTTAAGCTGAGAATTTATTAATCAAAGCTTATTAAAAAAAGTTGTAACAGCTCTAGATTTCTACTTAACCTAAAGTCATTACTATATACATATCATTAGACAATGTTAGGAAATTGAAAAGGAGATATTCAAAAGCCGGAACTTTGTAGGCTTTTTTAAGCTTAACATCATTAGCTGTACTGGTTTTGGCTTCAAAATTATTTCTTTTTTTCGGGTCGAGCAAGGTAGGAAATTGGATGGGGATAGGAATACAATCCTATCCTGTATTCCTATCCCTAGTCCCGTTTATCTAATGAGACGAAATTTTTCGTGACTCTCATATTCTCCGTTTAAACAGAGATTCTTCACTCTATTAAGAGCAGGTCTCATATAATTTAGGCTCTGTCGCTCTATCTGTTAAGAGTAAATGGACACCTCTATTTTTCTATGTGCAAACATCAGCCAGCATGTACCGTTGGGTGGGTGGGCCTCTGAAGCTATCTTGGAAGCAATATATGAGTAACTTGTCATTGTGAACATATGCTGCCATGTTCCTAAGAAACTTTGGAATTCCATAACTTTGTCCACCAATTACAATTAGAAGAGTTAATCAAATTTGTACCTAATTTTAGTTAATAAGAAACCTTTCCCTAAGCTTTTTTGTACCTAATTTTAGTGAATAAGAAACCTTTCCCTAAGCTTTTGATTTGACAAAAAGAGCTTCATAAAATGTTAGAAAAATGTTTACATACAATCAAAAGACCGACCCACCTGCCTTTCAGGGTTGCGGCGCAAATGTATTCAATTCCTGCAATGATATCTCCATTATTCCCTTTTCTGCTCCACTGAATATTAGAAATTATCATGCACAAGTGTTAATTGGAACAACTTTAATGGGAGATTGATTGATGCAACTCCTAGTAGCATGGACAACGAATTTAACAAAACACAATAGAAATACTTCTCTGCTCTGGAATTCAATAATTAGAGAAAGCTGCATGAGATTAAAAAAAAAAAAAAAAAAAAAAAAAAAAAAAAAAAAAANTATCACATTTACATTTAGAATTGCCGGGTTGAGGAGTAATTTTTCCACAAACCCCTCTGTGACTAGAATTCTGGTAATGGTAAAACAAAAAAGAACATAATGGTGAGAAAAAAAATGCAACTAAGAATCTGTAGAAGAGAAAGTCGTTTTCATTCTCATTGATTGGGAACACTTTGGATTTTAGAAATTGAGCCTATAGGGAAACGTCTATTCTACTTTAGAGTACATCACGATTCATCTTTAAGGAACTAAAAGAGAAAAAAAAAAAAAAAAAAAAAAATTNAGGAGTTGCTGGTTGCTGCTACTATTGCAAAGCCACGTTATTCCGCCTTCTTTCTTTTCTGTACTCACCTCCAAACCCTGCACTCTCTATGGGAAACATTAGCCAGCTTTTTTTATACATTTTGTCAGCCTTGTCTGTAAACACCTCCAAAATTATATATTTCTTTTTTCGTGTATATATATATATATATATATTGGAAGAAAGAAAGAACAAAGACAGAGGTGATCCAACCAAACAAAGGGTGAAAGTGTACACGTATATATGCATTTATCTGTTTTTGGTTTGCCTCCTCTCTACATCTCTCGTTTCTATTGCCGCCAGCCATTGTCCATTGGGTTTTGTTGTCACTCCACGTGCTTGTCTTTGCTCTTGCTTCGGTGTAACCATTTTTCATTTCTTCACCTTTTTGTACTTTTTGTAACCTAACACAAAAATCTTCTCTGCTGCATCATGTATAAGGGTTATATCAGGGTTAGAATTTTTAGTAATGAAACATGATACAGAACAACTTGTACACACTTGGTTTGACAATAATTTTAGATTCAGTTTATGAATATTAAGTCTAAGAATACTACTTATATACTTTTTACACATGTTTCAGAAAACGGAGCCATGTTTTCAAAAACAACAAAATAATTTTCAAAAAGTTATTTTTGTTTTAGGAATGAATTTTGCTAAAAAATCAAATGTTTTCACTAAAAAAAAAATGAAATTCAATATAGAGAAATGAGAGAAACAAGCATAATTTTCACAACCAAAAGTCAAAGTTATCAAATGGAGCCTTCACTCCTAGTTTTCAGTTTTTAAAAATCTACTTATCTTATCATAAATTCTTTATTATGATTTTCACACTTAAAACAAACATTTGAATTCTAAGCTAAATTTCGAAGTATTAAGAATTACTTTCTTTAGTTTTCAAACTTGGCTTGGATTTTAGAAACACTTTCAAGGGGTAGATATAAAGCAAAGAACCTAGTAAGAGGAAGTTATGTTTATATTCTTAATTTTTAAACACTAGATGGTTATTAAACCAGACTTCCCTTTTTTATTTTCTATTTTCAAAAACTACCCTAGCTTCGCTGCAATTTATTTGATATATTGTACAATTTTTTAAAAACACGTTAGAGATTTTAGCCAAACTCCAAAAGAAAAAAAAAGTTCATAAATCTTTTAAAGTAGTATTTACAAGCCTGATTTTTTAAAAAGGAAAAAACAGCTTTATTCTCAAAAAAGTAAACCAGAAATCAAATGTTCATCAGTGGAAGCCTTAATAGTTTACTTTATTAATGGATGGGAATTTTTCTACAATAGGACCCCATTTGAATTGAGGCCTCTCATATCCTTTTCACAATGTTTGAAAATTTCCAAGTTGGTATTATTGTAGTTCAAGATTTCTGGATGGGAAATGGGCACGAAGAAAGATAATGCTTTTACACTGTTTTTATTTAGATTTTCAAAAGTCAAAACTAATATTTCAAAAAATGATTCTGAAATTATATAAGAAAACAAAATATAGATAATAATGATAATAATAACAAATAACAAATAAGATGTGGCCTGTGTTTTTAAAAGCTACTTACTTGACATTGGGACTCCCGTAATTTCTCCAGCAGCTCCCCCGTCTCAAGTTGCTTTAAGACGGTAGCGTGGATTGCCTGAACCAATGAAATGAATGAAAATGCTAAGCTACAAGAATCGATCAGAAGACCGCTCATATTACTAATTAATTAAACACACAAAGAAAAGCTCACTCTTTTCGTTTTCTCCAGGTCAAATTCAACCGACTTGATTCTGTCCAAAGATTCAGTAAGCAAATGCTCCTTTTCCAGAGGAATCTTAGCAGGCTTGTTGCTCAGCTCTACAAAGATTTTTTCAAGCCTCTCGAGACGTTGTAAGCATGGACCGACATAATCTTCTTTGTTCATTGTTTGAATTGCAGCAGCATTGATGTTTGTAATGTGTTGTTCTGTGTTAGAAGGATATATATTGTTCTGTCTTTTCCAAAACTGAAATTGTAAACTGCGGACAAGTTCTACCAATCTAATCCAGAATGATAGAAGACCTCTCCCCACAAAATGAAGGTTTCTTTTCTCAAGTTTTTGCTTCAGAATTTCGTTCTCATTTGCTATAGTACCTGAGAAGCGAGGTGAATAAAAGAAAAATATGAGATAGGGAAAGAAAAATCTGACCAACGAACAAATACAATT
The DNA here is from genome assembly GCF_002806865.2 of Cucurbita pepo subsp. pepo. NCBI lineage: Eukaryota > Viridiplantae > Streptophyta > Magnoliopsida > Cucurbitales > Cucurbitaceae > Cucurbita > Cucurbita pepo. The sequence continues at coordinate 5,514,236 of NC_036639.1, read as the reverse complement.
TGCATAACTTGGAAATGCAAAACCTTTCCAAGGGTAAGTAGACAAATTATGCATATGGTTCTACTTTCCCGGTGCCACACGCCAGGTGAGCCGTAAAGATTCCGAGTTACCACACATTAGAGTGAAAATAAAAGTACATTCAGTACCTTCTATGTTTGATGCCACTTTGCTAGAGAAATTCCCATTATCCATTATTTCAAGAGATGTACCCTGAGAACCTCTAACTCTTTGGTCACTTTCACTTACTGTCCTAGCAGGTAGGAAGTCATCATCACAACTGTAGTAAGCATTAGGATCTGCTGCCCTTAGCTGAAAAAATACGAACCTTTTAAACAATGTTGCTGACATTTTTGCATACACATACAATACATTTTCACAAACCATGTGCTACATACTTCCAGACTTACTTCTTCGTGAACTGGGGCCAAACAAGGAATCATAGAGCTAGCTCGCTCCAGTGGAGAGTACGAGTCATCAATATCTGATCCTGAATCCGCTAATGATATATCATTACTTCCCTAATGGAAGAGAAATATGCATATCAATATGCATCATAATGACAGCATGCAATAATATACAATATTCAAACTGCATCTGATCAAACTGACACTTACCTTCAGTGAAGGTATTTGAGCACGAGAGTGAAATTTTGCGTCGTTCTTGGGCACTCTTGTGCCTTGCCTTACAAAGGTGGCTCCTAAATTATGCACAACCTAGAAACACAGGACTAGGTTAATTATACATGCTGAAGAATTGAGTCGGACTATATTTGAAACATGATGAAAAGCCACCTTCATAATATCGGGATCATTCCACGGACCCTTATTAGATCTAAGGCACCCTCCTTCAACACCACTACATGTACACGAACCACCTAAGAAATCTGGCAACTGACTGAAAGAAAAACAGTCTCAGCAAAGTAAATAAAGTATATGAATATACAAATACAGAGTGGAAATGGAGGTCATACTCTGAGTCAATGACTTCAAGTAGCTTTCCTATTGATTTGGGTTCAAGAACCTGAAATTTGAACTCGATAATTAATCCAGCATGAGGAAAAGGAAGTGCATGTAACTCGTGCATGCCACATCTATACCTGGATCTTTGCAACAGTCTTCATATCAATAAATTTCTGAGCAGCAGGCCAGAGAATCTTCTTAAAACCAGAACCAGCATTCACAATATATGTTCGATGTAGCGTCTGAAAGATACAAGTGAAAAGAGAATGAAACACATGAGAAAATGATCAAATATGTTTATGCTTGGAAGGAATTGGATACCTCAGGATAATAATTACTGTCTGTCTTTGTTATAGCAGCTAAGAGATTTGCAGCAGTGCGGGAGAAATTTTTCATGCCCTGGAATCACAATATCAGTAACATTAAAATCAGACTTTAATAAATTTAACATTAATCGATTGACATTGTCCATCCTAAGATGCCAATGTTGGATAAATGGATGGTTTTCATGTCATAATCGATAATACTATTACGACCATGCACATGTATGCAAATGTGTAAGATCAATATATTTGTATTTTCTTGAAGGCCAAAGATATAGAAGCAAACTCTGCTTGATTGTGGCTCCAAATCTAAGAACTTCAGTTACGTAATTTACCAGATAAATAATGTTGGATCCATGATTTTCAAGTTTCATACCAGAAAAATCAACTCTAAGAAAAGTTTCGATATTTTTCAATAAAACTGTGTAGTCCTATTAATTTGATCCCCCAATATGGAAGTAACATCTCCATCATTATCGGAGACAATAGTGTGATCGTGTATAAGATAATATTTCGAGCAAACTGAATATATAAAACTTTCAAGACAGTTTTCATCGTACCAAGCCCTGCACATCCAATATTGTTGTTGTTGAACAGATTCTTCTCTTAGACGCAATTGTACAGGCAGGGAACTTTTCATGCAGTGCCCTTTCAAATTCTTGCACATGGTACTTCAAGTATCTATCTATCGTGGTGATATTCATGAGCCTACTTGGATGGGCTTTGCCAAGCCTCTCTATGTAAACTGGCCTGCCTTCTTTATCAACTCCATGATATCCCTGAGGATAATATTGCAACACCTCTTCAAGCTCTTCAAATTCAAAATCCTGCAGATGAATCACTCCACTAATATATTAAAGCTCCAAAACTGGCAAGTTATCCAACTACATTATGCACTTTCATGATTGGATGTTGATTACGCAGCAGATTGCAAATGATGAAGATGATGATGATATGTTAACAGGGAAAATAACTCTCAAGGCAGGACTGGAGCTTATTTTAGAGGACCACTGGGATGTATACATAAATTACCTCTAGAATAGTATCAGTTCCAAATTCCTTTCTCCAGTTAAGCATTTCTTCCCACATCCGGATTGTCTTTTCCATGTTAAATTCTCTAGCTTTCAAAAATCTGCAGAAAATAACAAATAGAATGAGGATACTTGTAATGGCTCGCAAAAAAAAGGTTGCATGAACTGCAGATATTTTGTTTTATGAAGCAGAATGCTTCCAGAAAATGCACAGACCTCAGTAAAGTATGATAATCATCAAGCCTACTGGGCAGCAAATTCCTCTCAAGAAGTTTTTGATGCAATTCATGAACTGCACTTTCCTCTTTTGCATCTCGTACATCCTCTATGGATACTGAAGGAACCCTGTAGTCAATTTTCCTCTTTCCTCTCTTCTTGAGAGAGTGAGTGAATTTATTTGAGGCATTTATTGCCTTTTTCTTGAGGTTCCCAATTTTGAACAGTCGCCTCTCATCTTCAGAATTCTCAAAGCTCTCTCTAATTTCATCACTAGTTCCAGGACCTTCAAAGCCTTGAAGTGAGGAAGTAAGGAAAAGTCGTTATAATTATTTCTAATTAAATACAAATAGAACGATGGACAAAAAATTTACAACTTGGAAATAAATCGAGTCCATCAATCAAGAATTGTCTCAACATTTTAGCACCTTAAGACTAATGCTCGATCACTCATGCATCATACACGCAAAGCTGTTTCTCATATTATGCCAATAAACTACACAACATACCTAACATTTCAATCCCCGGACGATGTATGAAAGGTAAATGGCTTTGAAGACTACGCCAAACCCACTGGAAAAGTTCCGCACGGACACGTCAACCTATTGTTGCAGGAAAGAAGACAAAAGATGGAAACTGCTATATTAATTACATAAAGACGAGTAATTGAAGCATAGAAAATGAAGTTGATTTCTTAGGTGCGAAGCATTAAGATTCTATTTTGGCTGAGTAATCGGAAATAGCTAACAACATACAGCACGCAAAACTACCATTCCGAATCCCTCCTACTCTGCAAAAGTCAATGAGCAACTGATTCAAGGGCTTTAGAGAGAAAATTAAAGATTCGGAAACTCTTCGGGCAGCATACTCAAGATCAAGGAGCAAGAAAGAGTATTAACAACTCCAATTGATGAAAACGTCCCAAGGCCATATGCCAAGGATTAGTTTTCTGCAGTCTTCCTCGAGCAACTACAAAATATCGAGAGAAAGACAGAAAACCGATCCCTTCAAGCGAGCGAAGGAAGTCGGTGGGCTCAGAAACTAGCATTAAAGACAGATCCAAACAGAAATCAACTCTAGAAACCTGATTTCTCAAGAAACTTCATCAATATCAAATCGAAAAAAGATTTTCGACCTTGCAGCAGCTCACTGTGCTAATTATCGGGAATATAAAAAGAAGAGAGAGATAGAGAGATAAAAGAAGAAGAAGAAGAAGGAGGAGGAGCGTCATCTTCTTCTACATAACGAAAACGGACGAACAAAAATAAACGAAATCCAAAGCCGAATCCAAAATGTTCATTAAACTCGAACTTGAACCGAAAATTCCGGAACACATTAAAAACAGTGACAGTCATGAAGAGGAATCTCTTCATAACAACTATCAATTTCCTTTCCGCGAACCAAAAACACGTAAGAGAGCCAGAAACACATTGAAAATCGACAATGCCGGTGAACACCACTCGGATCTTGAATCAAATCCACAGAAAACAGTAAAACCAAAAACACCAAACAAACAAACAAAAACAAAAAAAAAAAACAGAGAATACAGAGCTGAATTAGAGAATCAGAGAGTCAGAAAAACAGCAGAAAAAACACACCTCATGAAAAAATCCTAAGCACAGAAGCCGATGGTAGCCTGAGAAGAGGAAGAGAAAACAACATCGATCGAGACAAGAGGAATCTGTCAAAGCAACGGTGATGATAGCAGCAAAGCAACAGCAGCAGAGGAAACGGAATATGAAGATTGAAGAGCAAAGATTAAGATGGTGAGATTGTTGTTGTTGCTGTTGAGAGGAGTTTTCTGGAGAGAAGAGCGATGAAATTTGGTGGAGAGGAAGGTGAAAAATGAAGAATTAAAGAAGAAGGTGTGGGTGTGGGGTTTTGTTGGTTAAAAATGGTACGAGTTGTGTGAGTTTGGAAATGCGCGGCTCAACTCTTTTTCTTTTCTATTTTCCTTTTCTTTTTTTCTTTTTTTTACTTTTTATTATAATTTTAAAAAATAGAAAAATAAAATAAAATAGAATAAATAATAGGAGCCAGGGGGACCCTACGAAAGCCTGCTTACATTGGAACTCTCAAGCTTCCATCTCTAACCCTGTTTTTCTTTTTCCCTTTTATTTCCAATTAATTGTACGAATAAATAAATAAATAAATATTTTAAATTTATATTTAATGGTTATTAGAAATAAATGTATTTTAAAATTTACAATCAATAACTATTAAAAAAAAAAAAAAAATTCTTCTCGTTTTCTTTTTTTTTTTTTTTTTTTTTTTTTTTTTGTAGAAATATAAATATTTAGTATTCTAATTTTTTAATTTTAAAAATATTGAAAATAACATAAATGTGTTTTTTAAGTGGTTGGGAGATAACAAAACACCATTTATACCGAGTGGAAACCTTCCCAGCATGCGCATTTTAAAGGGGAAGCTCAAAAGTGAAAATCCAAACAGGACAATATATGCTAGCGACGGGCTTCAGCCGTTACAAATGGTATCAGAGCCAGATACCAGGTGATGTGTCAGCCTTCTTGCCCTTCCTCGAAAGAGTAGACACGAAACGGTGTGTCGATAAGGATGCTAGTCCCAAAAGTCCTAAGTATTATTTTATAATTTTATTTATAAAATGCATAATAAATATTTTAAAATAAACAAAACATCTGTAATAGTCAAATTTTCAATTTCATAATATATTTCACAGTTTTAATACTTATTGAACATGCTAGTTATTTACTATAATCGATGTTCTAAAAGTGCCTAGGATCAAAATTGCTTCCGCATGTGTTATATTAACACCATCCATCGGTATCAGTGCAAGTTTTAGGCACTTTATTTACATTAATTTGAACATACGCCACTTCTAATGAATAAGATTCGACGATTTTTTTCAGGAACCCCCCAACGAAAAATAGACACTATTCCTTCTTTTCTATTGAATCGATCGTCTCGAATCACAGATTTCCAAGAAGATTAGATCATTAAAAAAAAGAAGAACAGAGAAAGGAAAGATTGAGTAAGATGGAGAAGAAGAAAATGAAGAAAGAGAAGCTCATTCACCTCGTCACCATTAATTCGGCCGAACTCCTGAACCTCGGTAAAGCTGTTTCAAAAATTACCAATTTATTAAACGTTAAATTAAAATTTTTATATAGTCTCAATTTTAAATAATTTTTGGTAAAATAAAATATTTTTTATTTGAAATTCTCATAATATTCACATGTGATAAAAGGCGACCATAAATTTTGAAGATTCTAAAACATTTTGAAAATTTTAATTTAACAAAAAGAATTATCACTCTCTTTTTTCTCCAAAATTCATTTTTTAATTTAAATATAAAAAAGTCAAGCGAACAATATCACCTTTTTTATATACATAATATTTGTCGGCAAGATTTAAATACTTTATTTTTTAATGTTAATATTATTTTAGTATAATTTTCATTGAAATATATTAAAATAAATTTTTAAAAACTAAATACTGATGTGGCACTTACACAAACCAGTAATAAATAAGAAAAAATCGAATTAAAAAAGTTTCTATTTTTTTAATTAATCGGCATGTTTTTATTTAATTTTAAAATACATAAATAAGTCTGAATTTAACCCTTATATATAAGAATATATTCGATATACGATTTAACATAAATTTAAATATCATCTAGAAAAAGTAAAAGTTAATATTCTAAAATATTTAAATATTATTTTAATTCGCACCTAAAATTAAATAATATAATAAACATCTGTGTCAAACGCTAAAAAATATATATTTTAAAATAAATAATTAAAAGTAATATATATAATAAATTAAAATAAACGTTTTTTTTTTTTAGTTTTAGAATATTATTAAATCCTTATTTTAATTAGGTAAAAAAAATGGAGGGCAATGCCAAGTGGCTGACGAAAATAAATGTCGTGGCTTCTATTAATGCTGGTGACGTTATTAATCTGAAGTTCAATGTTCAAGTCTTCATATTTTAATTCCTATTTAATAACTAAAGATAACTCGTTAGTTAATCCAATGCTACTGGTCATCGTTTAGCTAATTACTGTAAATGTCGTAGCTTCTATTAATGCTCGTGACGTTCGTGAAGGAAATTAGCTGTGAGATCCAACGTCGGTTGGAGAAGGGAACGAAATGTTTCTTATAAAGGTGTGGAAACCTCTCCTATAGATGAATTTTTAAACCGTGAGGCTGATGACAATTCGTAACGAGCTAAAGCAAACAATATCTGTTAGTGATGATTTGGGCGGTTACGTTAACTATTGATTCGCATAGTTAAACATGAATTTTACATTTGTAGAAAACATGAATTTTAAATTATATAATTAATATTATCTTTTTCACAATAATTTGCATGTTATTATGTTATTTTTTAAATCTATAAATTAGAATTATTTTAATTTTACGGTCTCTCCTTCACGAATATAATAAACTATTTAATTTAATATTTTGTGGTTTTAATGGCGGAATTAGGGGTAGGGAATCGACGTTGAAAAGGATGGCGGCGTCTGGTCCAGTAGTTGGCTACGGTTTGAAAACGGTTTTTTATGGTCATTTCATTTAATGACCAAAAAAAAAAACCCAATTCTTGTATTTTTTTTATGGTCATTTCATTTAATTTCTTTATTTTTAATTAAAAAAATTGATATAAACTATTTTTTTTTTTTTTAAATACCTTTGTTTAAAAAATATTTATATTATTTATCTTTTTAAAACACTTTTCAAAAATTGCGTTTAAATAAAAAGTCAACCTTATGGATCTTCAGATGACTGGAACTTTATTAAGTCAGATTACTCAATCAAAATTATAAAAGGTTAGGTTAGGTTAAAAAATTCTGATTCGTGTTGAGTTGAATTTTTGGAAGGTAAACTCAACTTACCAGAAAAATTAAGTTACAATCAAAATTTTGATTGATGTTGAGTTGACTTTTTAAAAAGTCAACTCAACTAAAATGGAAGGTCAACTCAACTAACCAAAAAATAGAGTTACAATCAAAATCCTAATTTATGTTAGAGTTGAATTTGTGGAAAGTCAACTCAACTAACCAAAAAAATCTATAAAAAAAAAAATAGAGTTACGGTTTATGTTGAGTTGAATTTTTTGAAGGTCAACTCAACTACCCAAAAAAATAGAGTTACAATCAAACTATATCCTTAAATCATTATGAAGGTTAAAAATATTTAATGTTGATGTAACTTGTGACGGTTAGATATATGAGATTTACAAAATTTTAGTTATTAATAGTATTTTTTAAAAATAATAATAAACAGCTTTAACTTGATATCAAAAAGAGTTGGGTTGAGTTGTGAACTTTATTCGGGTTGCTCGGATCACCAAATTCAAAAGTTTATATTTGTTCTAAAGATTTTTTCGACTCAACCCGTACATGCCTCTAGTATGAGTAAAGGATGTAGGGCTTTGTGCAGTTACGTGGTCAATACGACTCAAGAAGAACGTCGCTTAACCTACCGGGGCCTACCTCTCAACCTCCCTTCACTTTTATTTCTAATAATTACAAACAACTTAACCTTCTCGAGTCATGCACAAACGTTCATTTTACTACTATAATTTCATTTTGCACAGTAAGTAACATCGATTTTCTAATGAATAATTTGTTTATGATTTAATTATAAAACAAGTTCCTCTCGAGCCAATAAGCCAATGATTTTAATGAATAATTTGTTTATGATTTATAAAGAGATTATTATTATTATTATTATTATTATTATTATATAATATATTTGTTGGGCTCCAGGAATGGGAATGTCGAAATAGGGGCAGGGTCAACGCCAACTTCTAGTAATTAAGTATTTATTTTCTTAAAACCCCCTAAATATAAATAATTTAACAGTATATGCACATAAGTTTTTGAAATTCCAAATTGACCCAGATATTTTGGCATATTTTAAAAGGATCACGTGGTTGCTGATTTGAATAATCCAACCGTTTCTTCATCTGCCTTTTTACCCCAAAACGCAATCTGCCACTATAATTAAAAACAAAAATAAATTTATTTATTTATTTATTTGGGGGTTTTTTTTTAAATAAATATTTTGGTGGGGCTAAAAAGTGAATTATTTGTTTATTATATTCCCCATTAATAAAGTTTTTGTTACGAATGTGACCACATGCAAGTTGTGTATACTCTTGTGACATTGCTTCTTTATGTTTCCAAAAGTTTGCTTTGGATCCAATTTGTTAGGTATATTTCTCAAATCTTCCATTCTCGAACATCGTAATGAACTAAATTATGGGTATCGTGCTACACGGTAAAGGAGAGAGAATAGAGTTTCAAATGGGTAATATGACCCGAACATATTGATTGAATTGTAAATGTGACACTCAAGTAAAGGAGACCAAATGAGAACGATCTTAAGAATTGAAAGTTACTACCTATACGAACAACGTGCACCTCCAGTGGCTCAATCATAAGAGTTTCATAGTTAAACGTGTTTTATTTGGAGTAATTTTATGTTAGGTGACCTCTTATGAATTTTCTGAGAATGCATGTGAGTGAAAGTAAAATATGCTGAAAGGACTTGTGTTGATATGTGGGGATAGTCTTCACGCTTAAAAGCGAGAAGTAGGTAACGTGATCATGTCATAGGGGAATGTTGGGCCGTCAAGTGTCGAATTCGAATTCCGAATCATGATTCAAATCATGGGTATGAGTCGTTACGATAGATTTGTGGAGGATCATTTAGTTTAGACAGAAAATGACGAAAATTGTTATTTTAAAAATGCGATTTGGAGTGATCCAAGATTAAACTCTATCGAATTAAGGGCACATCAGAGATAAGACGAGTTGATATAGATAAGCGTTAACCACTCAAGATGGCTAAGAATTGACCAATAAATAACTACTTAAACGAGGCTCGGTCCCCCTTGATTTGTTCAAACGAGGCTGGGTATCGAATTAATTTAGCCCACGAGGCCAATATAAATGATTTGTCTATTTTGCCCCGTGTTCGAAGGTTCTTCTTCCTCCTCTGAGCTAACGAACACGACTTGACTTTGACTAACATTAGCTCACATTTGGTACTTTGACTTCACCGCATCGTGAGATCTTTATATATAAGTAAGCAATTTTTACGTTCTTTTACTTATTAGACTATATTTATAAATACGAACATATAGCTTAACGTTTAAGACGTTTACAATCTTTTCTTAATTAATAAACATAGGATTAATAGTTTAATTAGGGGAATTAAAATTAAAAAAACAGGAAAAAAAGAAAAAGAAATTAAATGAAGGGAGGAAAGTACAAGTTAGCGTACAAAGAGAAGCGCCGACACAAAATCGTGACCGACAGCGTTTTTGTTGTCGTAACAAAAACAAAAGGTACCTCCGAAAGTCAAATTTATTAGCTGTTGCCACGTGTCCTCTTTATAAAAAAAAAAAAAAAATTATTATTATTATTATTATTTCCCACTTAATTTGAAGAATTAATAGGTAAGGAAGGTGGTGGGTGATGGTGTGTTTTATGTGATGCATATTCATACACTTTACTTTCAAATTAAAATTTGTCATCTTTACTTTTGGATTTATCAATCTTTCCTAAACTATGAGAATCATATATTCTAACTACCCACATTATTATTTTTAGCTTTCGCTCTTTAATATGTATACATCTTCTTTGTTTGTCCACTGTTTCGATTAATAAATTAGGGTATATTCAGTTAGAGTTCTCGTTGTTGGGTTGAATGTCACTGTGACCTATATGGGTCACGACCTCACGTATTTATAGATGTAGGAAATCATAGATTCTCCTTGATCCACGGTAACAAACAAAAAAATGTAATCCTGACGATCAACACCTTCGAAAAAAGAAAGTAAATTTTCTTTTAAAGTTTTATTCAACGAGTTTTCTTTAATGCTTCTTGAATTAACATACTACAATAGAGATCCATTATAAACAACAATATCAACGTGTACATCCCGAAAGGTAGCCTTCTTCACTCTCTACCTAAGTAGTGAAGCTTCCAAGGTCTTTTTGTTGTGTAGGTAGTCCGTATCTTCATAAACATGTATATTTCATTGAGTCTCTCTTTGAAACAGTGCTCACATCGTTACATCTTAAGGAAATTCGTTCTCTTAATTAAATATGATGATTATATATTTACTTTATCTTTGTGTGGGTCGTACATTTTAGGGTTCTTGAACTTCTAGATAAATAGATTAGATGACGAAGCTAAAAATGACGTATCGTTAATGTGTCGATCTATCTAACTTTTTTAAATCACCCTTTATAATCCACTTTTTTTACTCACATTTTTCCTCAAACAAACTGTAACGGTCCAAGCACACTGCTAGCACGTATTGTTTTATTTGGACTTTTCCTTTCGAGCTTTCCCTTAAGGCTTTAAAACGCGTCTGCTAAGGGAAAATTTCACACACTTATAAAAGGTGATTTGTTCTCCTCACCAACCACGGGACATCACATAAACTAATTCAATAAAACCCACAATCTCCACTACTAAAACAAAACAAAAACAAACAAGTCCAAAAAAAAAAAAAAAAATGATAATAACATCCAAATTTGAAAAAACCTCATAATATCCAAAGAGGCAGTAAAAAGAGAAGCAGTAAAAATAGGAAAAGGGGCAGTAAAAAGAAGAAAAGGGGCAGTAAAAAAGAAGAAAAGGGGTAGTAAAAAGAAAGAGGTTGGGTTCTTGGATTTGTTGGATAGCCATTGGAGTATATGGGGGTGGGGGTTCGTGTGGGTTAAAAGCGACATGTCGTTAACGTTCTTTCTGCCTCCAGTCGAAGGGTTCCCAAAAGAAGGGCCTTCTTTTTTTAAATTTTTTTTTTTTTAATTGGAGGTGTTCGGCTTTTTGTAGAGAGAGAGAGAAGGCATTAAATGTAGAGAGTTGCATAATGGGCATATAATTGTACCTATACTCTGCCTCCTCTACGCCTCTGCCACTGGTCACGTACCACAATATGCCCTAAACCCTACCATTTCCTATCCCTTTCAAAAGCCCTCTCTAGAGATCTTTTAGAGAAATTCAAAACAAAACTACCAGAGTTTGTGTTCAAAGTGAACAATATCATATTATTGTGAAGAGTTTGATGCTTAATTATTAGAGTCTTTGTGTAATGTATTCGAACATATCTATAATTACTTGAAGGCACCCTAAATGTAATGTAAACATGATTGATTGGTGCAGAAAATATGATTGTGAAAGGGATGGGATGGAAGGTGAGAGGTGTTGGGGATAATATTATAAGAGTAATCATTATTCCAACCATTGATTCTCCCTTTTTTTTTGGACATAAACACTTCATTCATTACCTTCCTTGGCCTCTTCCTCTGCAACCCATTATTTTCTTCGTCTATTCCAATTTCAACATTTTACCAATAAACTTCCATAATTTCCTTCCCTATTTATCATTTTTTTTTAAATCTTTTATGGGAATTTAAATAATTTTACAGATATTTTAGAAAAAGGATATTAAGTTTAAATTGTACTATAATCCTTAGTTGGGTTTCTGAGTTCTTTTATACGTATAAAATTATTCAACGAATGATAGGATTATTGGAATCTTTTGAACAAAGAAGGTAGGAATAAATGGGAGGAAGAAACCTTACAATTGGCTCTTTCTTGGCTCCATTGATCCAATTTTGGAGGCAGCATTTTGGGCCCTGAAGAATGATACAACAAGTAAGGTGTGTTAGTACCAAAAATAATTACAATTTCACCATACAAAGAACTGTCATCAAATTATTTTCAGGACCTATTGTGGCAAAGGTCTATCTTTTTTTCCTTAAATAGTAAGGACAACAACAATAATAATGATAATAATATGCAAATGTAGAGCTCTCACAGCCCTCTAGGCTCTAAGTGGGAGAGAAGGGGAGGTTGGAGAAATAGAGGTAATAATAACAACAATAATAATAATGCATTTACTTCTTCTCTTCCAGACTATGAAAAGCTATAATTTTTGTATGAAGCTCATGGTTCCAAATTTGTGCCTACATTTCATCATTATAAGACTGTCACATTAAGTTGAAAAAAAGTTGAAGTTAAGGAGTGTTCGACTTCTACGCTAAATTTGTGCAACCGAAGTGAATACTCGTGTTGTCCATAGTGACGAAACAACGTTTTATGAAAAGAGCCTAATCCCAAAAATAATATTCATGAAACCACCTATGATCTTTGCAATGCAAGCTTAGAGTCTAACATCAATTTACACCCCTTGCTATCCCCTAGTCAGCCTAGATATGAGTATGTACAATTTTCATTACATAGAATACTTGAAATTCAATCACAAAGATTCAATCATTCAAACCTTGGCATGAAAATGGCATTCGAGTAGCAGCATCTGCACGCTGACAGTCTGGTTTGACCTATCAACAAATCATCTTCAATCTAAACATAACTCAATAAATCCAAGTTTCGTGAACTTCCAAGACTACTGACGTAGAAAATTAGTTAAAAGATAGAACCTTGTAGCATCCCATATAATACAAAACTGCAGCTCAAGCAAAAAATTTGAAGTAGAATGAAATTAATAATAGTACGATCTTAGAGGGAAAATAGTAGACCAAAGCTTTTGAATCTCTAGATCATATAAGAAAGAAATAATAAAGAATGTTTTTCCCCCCGGGGGGAAGGGGAAGATTTCTACTCTTCCTAGTACAAAAACACTCCCAATAGAAACAAAAAAAAAAACAACTTAATAAATCAACATTCCCTTACAATTCTTAACCCTTCTTTTTCAAGTCCCAAAAGAACCCACCATCCTACATAATATCTGAACTCCCATCATAACCTTATAACGAAAAAGCCTAGTAAATAACACACATTAACAGCTAAAGCAAATATATGTAGAAGCAAGCCCCTCCCAATCACTAGTAATCCTTAAACTGATTGACATTTCCATGTCATTACACTACCTTCTCTTCCAAATATTACATAAACACACCATATAAATTTTAGCAAGAACCTGCACGTAAGAGTGCGAGTGCCCCGATTGCAGTTGAAGGCATTAGCTGCAGGCAACACCTTGGAATGGGACTGCTGATTACTCCCCAGACACTAGAAAACGATTTCCAAAAGCCTCTCTATTGTCGGAGCATTTCCATTTACCCCCTAGTTTTCGCTCTCTTCATTCCGAGGCTATTGTGGAAGGGAGACACAGAACTAGACATAGGTGAACCCTCCTCACGAAGTGTGCCATTGAGCAAAGCTAGCTCTCGTAGCTGTTGCTTCTTGTAGAAGTCGTGAGATTCATCCTAGATAAATAATTTAATAGGAAGAGAGTAAAAAACAAAAAGAAATGATATCGGTAAGAAGAAATGAGACACCATACTAAAAAACGAGATATACAAGATCTCATCAGATACTCACTATTGGTTTGAGCAAGTCCTCGAGAATCTCGTGGGCCTGCATAAGGCGAGCATCAATAATTTCAACTGGCAATTCTGCCTCAACTAGAATGTGGAGAGGCTCATTCAAATGCTCGTAACCTGGTTTTCCTCTCAGCATTTCTTCCTACAGGACATAAACAATGGAATAAACTTGGTACCTTCATCAGATACTGAATTTTGATTCTGATATTTTAACATTACAGAATAAATGTAGACTCCCAGGCATAAGGGTGAAAAAGAATCGTATAAGCTGCTTAAAAATTTTAAAAAGAAAAAAAAAAGAAGCATCAATACATACTATATATATACAATTTATGCCTGAAGAAGATTAAACAAAGATATTTCATATCCCTTGAAGACAAGAACTGACGTGACTGCTACATATAAGAATCCTTCTGAAGTTCTCTAAGTCAGCAGCAAGAATAGAGAGCGAGAGAGTGAAGCAAAGAGACAATGTTTTCCCCACTCAGTCAAAATTAAAACTATTTTGTGGTTGATTCATAACAATTAGCATCAATTCATAAAGATAACTCACAGAATGGGAGGTTAAATATGGAAACCGCCCATACCCACACCAATCACAAAGCTCCCAATAGTCATAAAAAAGTGAATAATACAAAAAAGTATATGTATTTAGAATAACATTTTGAAACAATTAAAAGACAATAAGCTCCTAGTAGATGCTAGGAATGAATAAGCAAGATCTAGAACCTTCTTCGTCTCTCACTTCTCTTTAAAATTCCTTTCAAACCAAATTCTTAAACAAAATTTTGATAGCATTGACCCAAGCGACATTAGACCGGCCGCCCAATTTAATACAAGAAAAAAATTGATTTTAGAACAAATGGATTCAATAAGAGGCACACTAATCTAGAACAAACGGAGCAAAGTAACTTGAGGAAGGGAAGTTAAAGAATATGTGCCCCATCTTTCCTCTCTAAATAACCTGAATATAACATTTGGGAAAGGTCACAAGATTACATGGTGACTTCGGTCAATTGTTCCAACATAATGCGGGTATGAGACAAAATGAAAAATATCTCAAGCAGCAGTTGAGCTCCTACACATGACAATAAGTGACTAGGAGACAAGCAACAGGTACTAGATTGAATTTCCCATTTTGTTCCAAGGGAAATTCTCAAACACACTACACGATACAGCAACCAGGTCATACTTCTTTTCTTCTAAGCTTACCAAATTCCCGAATTCCCAAGTTTTGAAGCGAAGAGTAATTGAACTTTGGTGGAAGCCTCCATCTCTATTTCTTTCCAAAAGATTTATAAAAAAATTCAACGGTAATGGGTTTTAAATTACTAGAAAATGAAATAATAAACAGCCACCATCAAGTCCTAGTTGGCCAGATGGACAAGTAGGGTCTTCCCACTACTTTAGTCCTTAGTCATAACACCAATTGTTTGTCTTCATGAAACTCAATTGTAGAAAGGGTTAAAAAAATCTCTTAAAAAAGGGCATTCATCCATGAGGGGTAGAAGGAAATTTCTATCGAGTCTATATTGAGTGAGAGTTCAAAATACTTCTGTTTTGCTCTCTTTTTAAGATTCATTCCACTTTCAATAATAGGGTGGAGAAGATCATGGGGGAATTTCGATAGAAGGGGAGGGTGTGAATGAGGGAGGGTTATTCATATGATTAGTGGGAGGCATCTCAAAACTGATTGAATTAGGTGGGTTGGGTATAGGATATTGATCACATTATTGGGAGTTGCCAATTTGCCTAGTTGGTCTTCCATTATTCTTTTCCCAAACGTGTGGTGTATTTTGGGTTCAGTCCAGACATTGTTTTTCTATGGTTGAGGAGTTGCTCTTCACTCCCCCTTTCATGAGAAGGGATATTTTGTTGTGAATTGCAGGTGTTTATGCTATTCTTTGGGGCCTATAGCTTGAAGGGAACAATAGGATTTTTTGGGAATTTGAAAGATTGTGGGAGGAAGTTTTGTTTCTTATGAGGTTTCATGTTTTTCGTCGAGCATGGGTGCATAAGAATTTTGTGATCATCCTTTAAGTCTCATTTTGTTAGATTAGAGCCCCTTTTTCAGTTGGGCTCCTTTCCTTCGACTGCTTTATTGGAAGTCCTTTGTATTTTTTCATTTTTCTCGATGAAAGCTTGATTTTACAGCCTTGTTGACAAAATGGCTGCAACAATTCCCTTTGGAACCTAATGCTTTATGTATTGTTCTCATCCTGTTTTTCTAGGTTGTTAAAATTTACAATTGAGGCAAGACTAACCACTTCTTTGGAATATTATTGGGTGAGGAATAATCCCCTTTGGCCTTTGCATTCTTTTCCCTGGTCTATACCATCTTTCTTCTCTGAAGTTTTAAATGTATATAGCTTTTTCCCTCACGATCTTATACCATATCATTTTTGTCACCCACTTCCCAGGTAGAAAAGAAAACCTTTGATTAAGTCACAAGGCTATCGACACTTTTTGATTAATTGCAATGCGAAATGACTCGATCCATTTTTTGTCTCCACATTGCTGTTCCTTTTGCTATAAGGAAAGGAAGCTGGATCCCAAGAACACATAACCTTCTCTTGTTTCTTTGCTGCAGATTTTGGAAGCAGACACTCTCGTTTCCAATTGGTTGACGGTCCTTCCAAAGGATCCCGAAAGTATTCTTTGTCGAACTTTGTCAGGTCATCCTTCCACAACAGAGAAAAAAAGTCCTACAGATGGTAGTTTTTTCGAGAATTTTCAATGACAAGGAAAGATTTGTTGATAGTTTTTTTTTTTAATATATTAGCTTCCTAGCTTTATCATGCATACACCTTTCAATTCTAATAGCTTTTTTACATTATTGTCTAATTGGAGATGTTTATTGTAACTCTCTTAGGATTGGAATCTCTCCCTTCTTATGTAAATTCCTGTTATTCCCTTCACACGACTGCCACTAGATATCATTGGGAGTTAACTTCTTTCCACGCTTAATCCTCTCAAGCTGAACCTGAGTCCTCATAAAAGTGTGCATATATTGCACCTCCAATTCCTTGCAAAATTGCATTCTTTGCTTCTCCAATTCCACCATTTGCCGCATCTTCTCGACCTCCACTCTTTCATACACCTCCCAAAACCTTTTAATTGCTCTTGTCAACCTACTCATCCCTTCCTCTAACGTCTTTCTTTGCTCAGTCTCCTCTTCATCTTCCTCCATCAGCGCTATTGTTGCAGCTCTAGCTGCCATAGCCAAGTAATCCCTCCAAAAATTACCCTTGTCCATTGCCACCCCAAGTTTTTTTTTAGACATCGCAATGACAGCCCCAGTGGGGTGGGGGGGAGGTATCTTCCAAAAAAAGCAAAGGAAGAGCCCTGGGAGGAGAGGAGGGTTTCTTCATGGACACAGAAGGTTCAGTCAATTCATCAAGACGACCAAGACAAGAAAAACCCCCCATGGGAACCTGAACCCTGGCCTTCTCATTCTTGTACTTCCTGTTAATCATGTTGAAACGGTTCTTACACTAAACATCAGTGCAATAGGTATCCTTGACCCTTCTTTGGTAAACTTCATATGATAGTGAAATTTTCTTCTTATGAAAAAACACCTTCAGTGAATGTTACTTGTCCATGATATAACCAACATAATTTGCTACATCGATCTTTCTGCAAATTGATTTCTAAAATCAAATCATGTGGAGAAGTCTTGGGAAGAGATTTAGTCTTGTGTAAATTTAATGATTCATTGTTGGGCTGTTTTTTGTTCGCCATGTATTGTCAGGTCTTATTCAATGTAGTAATAATAATAGTAAACAAAAAATTGATAACCCTAGTGAAATCAAATGCTACCATTGTTCTCTTAAGACTTGTCCATATTCACTCATTTCTTCATTTCAACCAAGAATATCTCTTAAAACTTATCCATATTCACATTCTATTCTTTCAATCAATATAATCTAATTATTTTTTTAAAAAAATTGTGTGTGTTCAGGCTCGCTTGCACACACCTTAACCATTCTCACAAAACAATTGACTAAACCTACTACATTTGGTTACCAAGGTCATAGAATATTAAATCGTAGGAGGGTGGCTACTGTGACTTGTGAACTCATTTCCTCTAAGCCCTTTATTATTTACACGACCCTTAGTGAAACTAGGCCAACCCATAGTAGTTCAATATGCTCTCATCCTAAAGAAAACATAAAAATTATATATAAATATATATATAAACCATTATGATCTAAGCTACTCAATTTCCACATCATGAAAACAAAATTTCATCATGAAGTTCTTTGTCACGTACAAAGAACAAGTCAAATGAGGTTTCTATTCCTCAATACTAAAGGCAGGTATGACATAGAACTTTAAATCATTGGTTTGAGACAAGAATGAAAATAATAAAATAAGATTTGCAACAACTCAAATACAAAAAATGTCCAAATTAATTTTAAAGAATTAATTGAAATTGAGATTTAATGAAGTAAAAATGAAAAAGATTGTCATTTCATTAACAAATAGTTCTATTAAATATTAAACTGTCTCTTGTGATTTATCAAAAACAAATAAATACAACAAGTTTAAAGAAATAGGAGAGGTAAATGGGGGGTCTTATAAATAAGAAGATAAAGTTAGAAAAAGGGAGAATAGGGGCATGAGAGGCAAAGAGAATTGACAGGGAAAATAAAAAATAGGGGGAAGAAGTTATACAAGAGACAGAACTGGGGAGAAACGGGTGGAGTATCTATCTCTCCCTTCCTCCATTCGTGTTTATTAAAAAAGAATTCATGGAAAGGTTACCAAACTTAAAGATAGGAGTTAGGTTGCAACAATTCTCTCCATCTTTGCCTGATTTCTACACATTTTCACCGTAAAAATAATAATCTTAAAAGAAATAGTGAAAAAGTTATTTGATTTATTTAAATGGAAAAGTGACATTGCAACCATTCTTAATGAGGGTGTAATTGATCCAATTAAAAGTTCGAAGACTGAAGTGTGACCATCTTAAAAGTTTAGACATAGAATTTCTAATTTTTCCCTGCATAATATAATAGATTAACAACCGAAACGTGACATACAACATAACATGAAAATGAAAATTTATAGTAAGTTACCTTAACTGGATCCTTAATGCTACCTCGTCCTCTAATCAAAACTCGACAATCGGTACTTGCCTCCACTCGCTTAAGAGAGTTTCCCCTAGGTCCAAGGAGGCGGCCGACAAAGTTATACTATCCAAAAAAAAAAAAAAGAGAAAAAAAAAGGTTCAATTAGATTTCATCAAGAAACATACAAAAAGACAACGCACAAAACACAATGCTAATTTATACATTAGGGTAGTTGTCAACAGGAACGTCTACTCTGATGGTTCTCTTCACAATAAGACTTGACGAACTACCTTGGGAACTTAGCCAATTTTGTGCTGATGAGGGTTGCAATAAACCTGACATCTACATACACAACATCATATAGAGTTCATACCAGAAAATTAATATGAAGGCAATCATCCTACACAAGATATGTTTAACAGCCAACATAACTTTGGTGTAAAGAACATGGGATATTTTCAGAAACAATATATATCAAAGTCATAGATTCTAGTACAACAATCTAGGGAGAAAGTGTAGAGTACTGAAAACACTGCATACCTTGAGAGAGAACATTATAATCATGCATAGAAAGTATGATAATGTTTAGGTTGCTTAAGGGAATACTAGGAATCCCAGAACCATTCAAATGTTGTCGTGGATCTTAAAGTAGCATATTTCTTTTCTTTTCTTTTCCTCTACTTTTTTTCTTTCACTTAATGAAGACACACTCTTGGACAACCATATGAATGCGCTAATACTGACATAAATTACTCTTGGGGCCACTTATTTATGTATTTCAAAATTCCATGTGTGCAAACAGGTAAAGTTTCTTGAAAAGTCCCTTCACCAAGATAGACAAGAGATAAACAAAAGTTAACTAACGAGTCAGCACTCTATATTAGAATATTAGACCCTTGCCACTAAAAAACAAAACATTTAAGTCAAATTAGAAAAGTAATACAGACATAAATTACTCTTGGACAACCATATGAATGCGCTAATACTGACATAAATTACTCTTGGGGCCACTAATTTATGTATTTCAAAATTCCAAGTGTGCAAACAGGTAAAGTTCCTTGAAAAGTCCCTTCACCAAGATAGACAAGGGATAAACAAAAGTTAACTAACGAGTCAGCACTCTATATTAGAATATTAAACCCTTGGCACTAAAAAACAAAACATTTAAGTCAAATTAGAAAAGTAAGATCAATTATTCACACATAGAACTTGTCACACACATAAAGACAAATTAGAAAAGTAAGTAAGCTCCTCAAAATTTGATCGACGTTGTTATCCATTTATCAAGATGGCTGAAGGTGGAGAACCAATTTGTTAGAACCATTAGAGAAGCTGAAAAAACTAAAAGACTGGGAAAAAAATGCATCAGTGAAAAATAAAGCGAAGTCTCATTTTTTTAATTAGAGAAGCTATCCCCAAGTGCAATTAGTAAATTCCATGAGTTAGCAAAAAAATGTAGAAGTTTGTGTCAGCAATGCTTCTTATGTACAGTAAATTAGATGGGCAGTAAGGTTATGTTAATGGTTAGTATCCGTACTTCTGATTGAAACCGTGATGGCCATCCATTCATGTCAGCACCTCCATTTGAAAATATTCCTCCAGAAGCCAGGGGGCTGGAATATTCAAGCCCACTTTGACCTAAAACTGATGCCTTCCCCAATAGTGTGGTTACACGCAATATTTCTGCTCCAAAAATGTCAATTTTCAAGAACAAGATGTACCAGTCAGCGCATTTGTTAAAAAGTTAGTAGTTACCACATAATGGACACACAACATGGTGTTTTTCACTTCTGGGCCAGTGAAATATATCTTTCATAAAGAAATTTAATGTTCAAAAGAAAGAAAAAAATAAATTACTTGAACCCCAATACTATAGAGCAATATCAATATGAAATATTAATATTGCCACCAAATGCTTGAGAAAGGAAGTTCATAAGCTGCATACGCCACAGAAACTCAAAAAATAAAGTAGACAAAAGGCAGCAAAGGTAGAAGAAATCAAATAACTTGAAATAAATTATTAGAATTAATTAGTATATTATAATTTCCATCAAGTTACAGACAAATTCATACTTGTGAATACAAGGAGTTAACAGACAAGTGTAGAAAGAAAGATACAGCGGTATAAAGGCAATGGGAAAGCTAAAAATAAAGGATCGGTTCTCAATGATGCCAAGGAAAGGGACTTGCACTGATAAAAATTAGACTCAGTACCGAACAGCTAGAACATTTACATGTGAGCTTGCATCTAAACTCATATGCTTCTAGACCGATCTATAAGACATAAGACAGACAACCAATGTAACATGAAATCTTTTTTTTTTTTTTTTTTTTTTTTTTTTTTTTTTTTTTTTTTTTTTNGTGGGGATGGTTGGTCAATATTAGAGATAGGGGAAAACTCTATCCTCATTTTTTTTCATGGAAGAAGTGTCCAATTTTGATTGTAGTCACTTTAGTTTAGTGCTATCAACTATCAAGTTATTGTGTCCACACACACACACAAAAGGTCTTATACACAGCCATTTACTCACTTCAGGTCCCTGCCAAGTAAATATCCAAGGTATTAGCAGAAAGGCAAAGCGACAGGCAAGCATAACCATTAAAGTTAGATCAGATAGTTGCAAATCAGATTCGTTGGATTTAGTTTCAGTTAGATTAGTTCAGTCATGCTTATATGTTCTGTTCAGATTTTCATTGGGCAATAATGCCTCATCCCCAAGATCTCCACAGCACATCAACCAAATGAAAAACAACGATGGAAGCAAACTATTTCTCAAGAGTTACTTCAATAAGGCTACGAAGTTCACCTTGGTTCAGCAATCGACAACTATTAGGGAGCACAGACATAAACGGATTTAGTTTATGCCGCTCTTCCAACAACTCAGAGAGATACCTGCATAAAATATAATCAGTTAAATGGCCTGTCATAACACGATTATGCCACAAGAAAAAAAAAAGATCTCTAAAAGATATGGATGTTAAGCAACTAAAGAGAGTAGAAAACTTCAACAATGAATAAAAGAAACGTAATCCCAAAATCAAAAGACGGTGTAATAAGCTCAGATCTAACATCAATCAGACAATCAAACAAGAAGCACATGGAACAAGTATAAACTAAGTCCAAACAGTTTAAGAACTTGGTAGCTAGTACGTGAATCAGGTGACTAACACACCGATTGTACAAATCAACGAAGACTCAAAAACAAAACCATACTGATCCAAAAAAAAAAACAAAGATAAATAAACACAAATCACAGATCTCACAAAGCAACAACACAAACAGCCAAAAAAAAGCCAAAAAAACAAGAAAAAAAGAGTGGATCGGTTACTTTTCTTGCTCGAGTAGAGCAGCAGCAGATGCAGAAGATGGAGAGCGAAGAGCAGGAAGATGAGGAGAGTGAGGAGCCGAGGGGGAGAGAGAGAAAGACATGTACATCCCGCCTGCAGACGACGCCATTTCTCTCCCTCCTCTCCCTCCAGAGAGGTGTGTGGATATGGATACCGCCAGGATTGTTAGTCTGCGACCACTGCGGGCGATCCCGACACCCTGCTCTCTATCAATGGAGTAAATATGGAAACCTTGCTGGACTTCTTTTATCTCCCTTTATTTATTTAATATTTATAGATAAATATAAAATTATTATTTAAATCATTATAATAATAGGTATTATTTTCAATTTTATTTAATTTTGTTCAAATTTTTAATAGTTTCTATCTAGACCGATACGTTAGGCGAGGGTGCCACTAGGCCCCTCTACTACGAACTGAATTTGACATCTCAGCTATGAAGATGAAGAGACGCTCGTAGTTACCAAGTGGCCCGTTTGGTAAGGGAATTGGCCTTATGATCGAAGCAATTAAAAAAAACGACTCTTTTCGAGTAGTTGAATTCAAGATATTCTAAGTATACTGATATTATTTTCGATGGATAATTGAAATTTAGATTTATAATGGTATGTATTTTAAGTTTTAATTTTTTTTATTAATTTTTAAAATTTTGATTTCTTTTTTAGTTTCTCCAATGAGAATTAAAAAAATTAAATTAAGAATTTAACCCATCAAATTTAAATCTATTAAAATTTTAAGTTTATACCTATTTTATTCTTAGGTATAATTCTATGAGATTTAAATCTCACAGACACCCGAAGAATCTAGTAGATCTCCACGACAAGAACGATTAAAAAAGCTTAACAATTCTAGTAGTAGTGTGATGGTGTCTCCAAAGTGTTCTCCTCCTATCTTTTCTAGTACGGTCTTAGCACCAACGCCCTTGCCTAGCGGTAGGAGTATAGGTAACGTCGAGTTAGGCCTAGGCATGAACTGTAGCGCGTCGAGACGACTAAGTGCCCTTATCTGGTAGAAATGGTAAGGAGTATCCTAAACAAGACTTTTGTGTTGTAAACCCGTCTTGAGAGGGTGTGTGGGACCACGCAGATAACCTAGTAGTTGGTCGGCACACAGGTCTCTCCCTCCAGATTAAGAGTTTCTTTATGGCCTTGTGGAAGGTTGTCAGCTAACCTTCCATGGATGATGTGCCTTAGTCCAGAATACCTGTCATTTATGGCTATGCAAGCTGACTAAGTTTAATAAAAGGAAAGTAGTTCATTCTAGAGTTGAGATTTTCCGCTGAGTAGATCTATGGCACTAATAATAGGTGAACCATGTCTAGACCACGAGTGAGTTTGTGATGGTCTTGAAAACTACTTGGAGCTTTGAGGTTTTCTCATAAGCTTAGAAATAGTCTCGAACTTTCTAGAGCCTAGAGAAAAGTCTGGATCGACTTGCTTGTAATGGTTATATCAATGGACATAACTTGTCCTACAGTGCGTAAGAGTGCAACTTTAGGTCTATAATAAAGTGATCTATGGTTAATGAATAAAAATTGATTAATTAAAGAGTTTAATTAATTAATTTTATATCATTCAAGTTATAATCTGTTGGTCCATATTTTTCAGATATTTTATATCATTCAAGTTTAATTAATTAGTTAAGTTACTAGGATAACGATGCAATGAGGGTCATATTTTTATACTCACCCTTTTTTTTTTTTTTTCCAAATATTCACAAGCTGCCCGTCAAGGTGAGAGAGCATTTGAGAATGGCACGGTGGTGCATTTTTTCATATTTAATTTTGTTTTAGTTTTATCTTATTTGTTTTCACTTTTTTTTCTTTTTGTCACGGTCCCAAATTGGAAGCCTAAAAAATTGGATTGTGACAAATTGGTACGAGAGACGTTTTTTTAGGCAGAGTAGTACACTTTTTGTATTCAACTGACCACATGTCTCGTCGCAACTAAGTATCCAGTCTAACCCTGTAAAGTAGTATATGAAATGTTATAAGAGCTACTGAACTCGATGTATGTTTTAGAGATCATGGCTGCAAGGTTTTGGTTAGAGCCTTCAAAGACAAAGTTCAAATTTATGGACTTTCAGGAGCGCAATAGCTGCATTACACCATTTATGAGTTATGGGTTGATGGACATTCCTAGTGAATAATTGCCTCCGAGATGAAAAATATGCTATGGTAAGATGTGGTATTAGGATTGTATGACCGCTCTCCATATCGTTCTCACAAATGGACAAGGATTCTCACATAGTTAAGGTTGTGGAATTGTCGTGTTAAATTAGTGAACCTTGGAGTCAAGGGCAATTGTAATAAGGTCAAGCTATGTCCCACTCTACCTTCATTTAGAGAAAGAAAGGACCATGCACCTATGATGATAGGAACCTACCTTGCATGCAGTGCTCTAGTGAGCTACATGATATGGTGTCACGCTATGATGCATTACAAAGCTATCTTCGGTGAGAATATCACTTATAGAGAGGTGTGACGTACTTTACGAGACAAACATATGACTTGCATACCTTACAAGAAAAACATATATTTGCATGATATTTCAATCATACGTAAATTGGGTAATGACGATATGACTTGCATACCTTACGAGACAAACATATATTTTCATGGTATTTCAATCATACATTATAATACACTTCCAAATCAAGATGTCTCGTAAAACATGCATAAAGCCATACTAGCCATGAACGGGCGTCAATTTCATCCAACCTAGCCTATAGACATTTCAATAGTAAGCTTAACTAGACGGTTCTAAGCTTAGAAGTTTGATTTTACCTACAACAATCCATTCTCTGATGTCCCACATTGGTTGGGGAGGAGAACAAAACACCCTTTGTAAGGGTGTGGAAACCTTCCCACAGCAGACATGTTTTAAAGCCTTGAGGGGAAGCTCGAAAGGGAAAGCCAAAGGGTGTGGAAACCTTCCCACAGCAGACATGTTTTAAAGCCTTGAGGGGAAGCTCGAAAGGGAAAGCCCAAAGAGGACAATATCTGCTAGCAGTGGATCTAGGCCGTTACAAATGGTATCAGAGCCAGACACCGAACTATGTGCCAGCAAGGAGGTTGTTCCCCAAAGGGGGTAGACACGAGACGGTGTGCCAGTAAGGACGCTGGGTGTCACGGTCATGCTCATCCAGGGCGTGTTGTCCATGGCCGCATGCCCATGACAAGCCAAACCCTTGTCATGTCTTTTCATTCTAGTGTTTTTCCTTTTGTAGTTCTAGGCGTATGACGCTTCAAAAATATCATGTCTAGGCCTGCCAGACATAAAATGGTTCAGAATGTACTATAGGGGGATATGACTAGTTGTCAACTTCTCCCTACCCAAGGTTATATATGCTAAGTCGTTGTTATCTTTCTCTTGCTTGCTTATATAACGTCTCTTAACAAAATCTCTCTTTCTAAAATCTCTCTCTCTCCTCCTTTTCTAAAACCTTCTTTTAAAACCGAGGCTAGAGGCTCGATCATACGTCGCTTGGCCGTAGGCTAGAGGCTTGATCATACGTCGCTTGCGTGTGCATGTTCAATCATCTACGACACAACCGACATGTCTCTTACACTAGGCCAAGTCATCGGCTTGACCTTGTGTCTACTCATGGCCAAGATCTCTCACTACAAATGTCGCTCATCATCACATCTTGGTTCCCAATTAACATGACCCATATGTCTTGACGTCATCCCAAGTCACGTACATGTACTATCAATATAATGATATATGAATAAACTAAAGCATGTATCTATCAAATGAATCTAAATCTCACGACTCTTCCATCACATAAAACTCTCATATACATGTATTCATAAATAAATACATGAAATAAGTTTAATATTCAACGTACCGATATACACAATTAAATAACCACAAGTGTACCATTCATATGACAACTTAGAAACGCGACGAAAGAAAAAGAACAACTTTGTCTTGTTTTTTTTGCTTCTTTCAGCTAAACTTAGCATTACAAATTCTTTCGAGTGACCCGAGAAACCCAAAAACAGAGACGAGTAAACAAAGAAAACTAAGAACCCTAAAAACAATCCATGTGGGTGTCCAAGCCCTAATTTTCCTTTGCTTCAAGAACATTTCCACAGGGAAATAAATGGCTATAGGCCAAAAGTTGAAAGCCCCAATCAGCCCCAAAACTTGGTTGAAGTAAGGGAACAGCACAGCACAACAAGTGGTTGATAGAACATAGGCTGTTCTAAAACATACCCTGAAGACATGAACTTGAAAGCGAGGCAACATTGGGAGCTTCATGGACAATTGTTTGGTCACAAACATGTTGTTTGGATATTTTCTTGTCGCCCATTTCTCAACCATTGGGAAAACTGGCTGGCTGAAAATCTGAAAATAAAATATTATCAAATATGATTTAAGATATGAGCGGATGTAATAAACAGTATGTAACGACCTAAGCCCATTGCTAGCCGATATTGTCCTCTTTGGACTTCCCCTCAAGGCTTTAAAACGGTCTGCTAGGGAAATATTTTCACACACCCTTATAAACGGTGTTTCGTTCTCCTCCCCAACCAGCATGGGATATCACAATCCACCCCTTCAGGACTACTCGCGGGCACTTGTTCCTTTCTCCCGTCGATGTGGGATCCCCACCAAACCCACCCCTCTTCAGGGCCCAGCGTCCTTATTGGCAACACCGTCCCGTGTTTACCCCCTTCGGGGAATAGCCTCCTCGCTGGCACATTGCCCAGTGTCTGGCTCTGATACCATTTGTAACGGCCCAAGCCCACTATAACTGTGATATCCCACATTAGTTGTGGAGGAGAACAAAATACTCTTTATGAGTGTGTGGAAACTTTTCCCATGCGTTTTAAAGCCTTGAGGGGAAGCCCGGAAGGGAAAGCTCAAAGAGGACAATATCTGCTAGCAGTGGGCCTGAACTGTTACTTGAGAAAACTTCGATTCAGGATCGATTTTGGGCAAAAAACCCGAACAAAATCAAGTAGAAATTTAAGAAAAAGAGCGAAATCATTATCAAACGAGAAGTAAAGTAGGAGTAGTACCTGATAACCTCCCAACAAATGAAGAACAACACAGGCATTAGCAAAGGAAACAAGCCAAAAGGGCTCATAAAAGGCAGATCCAGACAAGAGATTTCCAGGAGTGGCATCTCCAAAGGCTGCATATCCAAAGCATGAACAGCACAAGTAGAAGAATGTGGTCACTGAAATGGCTACCGTTGAAGCTTTTTTCATTGTCTGGTTTTCTGAAGGTGGACTCTTCAATGTATCCTAAAATTCACTCGACAAAAAAACATGTTTCGCATCGTAAATTCTCGACTTTTTAGCCTTTTATAATGGGAGGATACGAAAAAAAAAACCAAACATTCTCGTACATACCAAACACAGGTCCTTTCAGAATGTTTTGTTCTTATTTATATGTTTCTTAGAAAAATTCTCGGGAAGTTAATCAATAAAAAATTGACCCGAGCAAAGCTCGCCTAAATTTGGAGCTCCTACGATTGAGCCACCGAAAAATTTAAAAACTTTAAGTTAAATTAGTGAGATGGAGAGAGAGAAGACCTGTATATTGAGAAGAATGAGCGAGTATGGATAAGCAAAGGCAATATCTCCAAGAGCTTCAAAGGCTAACAATACTTTTTCAGTAAGGTTAGCAGCAGGGATTCCTGTAATGCTCCCTTTAATGCTTTTATTCTCTGTCAACCCAATAGAGGAAAGATATCAAATTGATTTCGGGTTCACAAACCACGATATTGTCCACTTTGAACATAAGCTCTCGTGGCTTTGCTTTGGGCTTCCCCAAAATGCCACGTACCAATGGAGATAGTATTCCTTGATTATAAACTCATGATCATTCCCTAAATTAGCCGATGTGGGACTTTCATCCAACACCTCCCCTCGAACAAAGTATGTCTCCACACCCTTTGTGTTCGATACCTTAGTCACTTTTTTACTACGCGTTCGAGTTTCAGAATACTTTGTTCGAGATTTGAGGATTTGTCAATCTATTGGCATGGCTCGATACCATGTTAAGAATCACGAATCTCCACAATGGTATGATATTGTCCACTTTGAACATACGAGATAAGTTACGAAGAAAATAAGGTTTCGAACTTTCTTACCTAGAACTTGAGCAAAGCCAAGAGCAAAGCCAATGGTGGCGTAAGAAAAGGACATGATTGTGGCAAAAATAGACAGCCATCCCATGTTGTGCATGTCTGGAATTTGGGACAACATAACTTGAACAGCTCCAAACATTATGGTATAATAAGAGCTGTTGTCTTGGTTATTGCATGAATTAGATACTTCATGCCCTTGCCTGTGGTAACAGATTAGCTTCTCAATTTCCCTGCATGAAGAGTCAGCAACAACGTGAGACAATCCGTTTGCATGCATGCATGAGTACTTTCGAAACATTACGTCTTAGTCCACAAACAGATGTATGCTTTATTCACACCAACGCAATAAAAGAATTGAAAAGTACAGTGATTAAGGTTTTCAGTTCAAAGAAGTTCTTTCTGCTTCAATTATTTGTTTCAGTGTACTTCGATCAGAGATCAAAACCAACATCTGGTATTAGAGCTAGGATGTCAAAACAAATTTCGTTGTCATGAAAAGTCGCTATAAAAGATGTGACGACTATGAAGAGTGAAAGGAGGAGAGTGTTACACTCTAGTACCCGTTACTCACGACAAGTAACTACGCTACATGGTCGATAAAAATGTGTGTTAATTTACAGGCACAAGGCATATGAGAAGTTATCGAGCATAGTGACAACGTCGATGAGTGCAACGAGAAGATGACCTTTACTGCCATCTACCAAGTAGTTTGTGATGTTCCCACATTGGTTGGGGAGGATAACAAAACACCCTTTATAAGGGTGTGGAAACCTTCCTCTAGCAGATGCTTTTTAAAGCCTTGAGGGGAAGCGCGAAAGGGAAAACCCAAAGAGGACAATCTCTACTAGCAGTGGATCTGGGTCGTTACAAATAGTATCAGAGCCAGACACTAGACGATGTGCCAGCCTTCTCGCTGTTCCCCGAAGGGGATAGACAAGAGGCGGTGTGCCAGTAAGGACGCTGGGCCCCAAAGGAGGGTGGATTTGGAGGGGATCCCACATCGATTGGAGAAAGAAATGAGTGCGGATTTGGAGGGGGTCCCACATCGATTGGAGAAAGAAATGAGTGCCAGCGAGGACGCTGGGCCCCGAAGGGGGTGGATTGTGATGTTCCCACATTGGTTGGGGAGGAGAACAAAACACCTTTTACAAGGGTGTGGAAACCTTCCCCTAGCAGACGCGTTTTAAAGCCTTGAGGGGAAGCCCGAAAGGAAAAGTCCAAAGAAGACTATATCTACTGGCGGTAGATCTGGGTCGTTACATAGTCCAAGAGGACGTCCTTCTCCAGTTAGCAGAGAAGGACTTGACAAAGGTAGTATGGGAAACGCTGCAAATAATACATGTGGGTGTGGAACGGATCAAGGAAGCAAAGATGCAAACCTTGTAGAGTGAGTTTGAGGTTATCTGTATGAAGGACAGTGTGTCAATAGATGACTTTACCATGAAATTGACAACGATCGTTACCAACATCCATTCGTTAGGGGACAAGGTAAAGGAGATCTCCGTCATCAAGAAGTTCCTTCCAATTGTTCTTTCGAGATTCATGTAGATTGTCACCTCCATCAAGCAGTTCGGCAACCTCGAGAACATGTCGGTTGAGGAGTTCAAGAAAGTGGTTAAACTATGGGGCGTGCCAAACTAGTATCATCATCGATCGGGATGGAATATTCACTGGAACTTTTTGGATGAAACTGTTTAATTGGAGTGAAATCTAAATATATCTTCTAGCTATCATTCTCAGACGAATGGGAAAACCGAAATGTTCAATAGTCAGCGACTGGAAAGACGCCCTTTGAAATAGTGTGTGGTCAACAATCACTCATGTCCGATGTTGTTGATCATCCGTATGTTCGGGAAGAGTCTGCAAGCCACTAAAGTTCCAAGCTGGTGACCAAGTTTTGATCAAGCTATAACCGAAACAATTTCAGTTACGAGGCAATAGGGATCAAAGGCTAGTGTGAAAATTCAAGGGACCAATCGAGGTCATCGAGAAAGTTGGGAAGACTTCATATCGACTTTAATCCTTCTGTTATCCATGTAAGTAATTTGAAACTGTATCACCTTGATAAGGAAGATATGAAGCCAACGACCCGACACACTCGCCAGTCACGATGAAGAGTTCCACTGAGAAAGAAGTATAAGAAATCCTAATCGAGTGAACACATCGCATCAATAGACCACGACGAAATGCTCGAGTTTCTAGTAAAGTGGAAGGGACTACCTGATGCCAAGAGGAGTTAGGAACGCATTGAAGACCTAAAGTCTATCGTAGGTCATATTTCCAAGTTTGAACGAAAATGGTTGACAAGGACGTCAACCAATTAAGTGAGGGAGGATGTCACAATCATGCTTGTCTAGGGCATGTTGCCTGTGGCCACACACGTGTGTCATGCCAAACCCTTAGGTCTAGCTCATGTTGTATTACTTCGTCGATTTCATGTTATATTATTTTATTATTATATCATTTTGTGTGTGTATGACCCTTTAGAGAAATCATGTCTACCTCTGTCACATATGAAATGTCTCAAAATGTACGGTGAGAGAATACTACTAGTTATCAATTCTTCATACCCAGAAAGTCATTGTTGTCCCTTGCTTGCTAGCCTATAATGTTGCTTTCTAACATTGCTTTCAACTCTCTTTTGAGAATATCTCTTCCCCTATTTTCTAAAATTTTCTTCTGAAAATGGGGCTGAAGGCATGGGTACATGTGGTTCGTGTCAACGACGACACAATTTTGAATTGACTGTGATGTCCCACATTGGTTGGGGAGGAGAACAAAACACCATAGGGTGTGAAAACCTTCTCCTATCAGACGCGTTTTAAAGCCTTGAGGGGAAACTCGAAAGGGAAAGCTCAAAGAGGACAATATCTGCTAGCGGTGGGCCTGGGTCGTTACAAATGATAGAGCCAGACATCGGACTATGTGCCAGCGAGGAGGTTGTTCCCCGAAGGGGGGTAGACACGAGGCGGTTTGCCAGTAAGGACGTTGGGCCTCGAAGAGGGGTGTATTTGGTGGCGGTCCCACATCGATTGGAGAAAGGAACGAGTGCCAGCAAGGATGCTGGGCCCCGAAGGGGGGTGGATTGTGACGGGGGTGGATTGTGATGTCCCACATTTGTTGAGGAGGAGAATAGAACACCATTTATAAGGGTGTGGAAATCTTCTCCTAGCAGACGCGTTTTAAAGCCTTGAGGGAAACTCGAAAGGGAAAGCCCAAGGAGAACAATATCTGCTAGCGGTGGGCTTCAGTCGGGAAAGCCCAAGGAGAACAATATCTGCTAGCGGTGGGCTTCAGTCGGGAAAGTCGAAGGAGAATAATATTTGCTAGCAGTGAGTTTCGGTCGGGAAAGCCTAAGGAGAACAATATCTGCTAGCGGTGGGCTTCAGTCGGGAAAGTCCAAGGAGAACAATATCTGCTAGTAGTGGGTTTCGGTCGGGAAAGCCTAAGGAGAACAATATCTACTAGCGGTGGGTTTTGGTCGTTACATTGACCGACTCACTTAGAAGTGAGAGTGATTACTACACAATCTTTTTACATAGTCCCAAAAAAGTGTGATTGTGATACTATACAATATAATAGTACCAAAATTTACTGTATATCCTAAAAAGTTTTATTAGGACAAAAAAAAAAAAAAAAAAAAAAAAAANTAAACTACCTTAAATTTATTTAAGGATAAAATTAAAAATTCGTTATTTACTTAAAAAGGTGGATTCTATTAGAACTAAATCTCAAACCCATTAAATTCCCCATAAAATTTATTTCTTAATACCTTTTAAAAAGTACATTCTAGAAGAACCAGATACTTAATTTGACTTTGAATATGAATAAATCAAATTTTAATAAAATAAATAATTCTTAAAAAAATATTGTAAAATATTTAAATGATATTTTTTATAACATATCTACTTCAGTCATTAATTACATTATTAAAAAAAAAAAAAAGCAATTTTAATTTAAATTTAAAAACATAAATTTAGCCATAAATATAAAAAAAAAATAAAAAAATAAAAATTTGTATTAATAAAAGGAAAATGGATGGTACCTGATGCTGGTGGCTGTGGTAATATGATAGGCGACGCCATTAAACCATAAGTTTATCACTATCAGCACACGGCATATCTTCTCCCTCTTTTCTCCTGCATATTTATCATAATAAAAAATTCATTTTTAATTAATTAAACCTTAAATTAATATATATATATATATATATATCCTTATATTTGTTTTAAATGAAATCATTAATGTTTAAAAATATTAAATAAAATTTAAATATATTCTTGTTGTAAATACCCTTTAAAAATATTCATAAAGCTTCGAATAATAGAGATAATCTATAAAATGTTAATGGATGATTTTGGTCTATATAGAATTATTATTTTTAATGGGTAAGTCTAAAATAAAAGTATTTTAAAACTTAAAAAAAAATAAAAATTTTCTAAAATTTTTTAAAATAAAATAATAATAATTAATAATAAGAAAAAATATTTAATTGATTTATAGAGAGAGAAAAGTGTGTACGAACCTAAATGCAACTTCACAGCTTCGGAGTACGATCGGATTCTCAAATGCCCAACTTCTGGATCTGGATATCGGTAACAGTCGGACATCATAAACGCCGATACAAAAGTCACCGCCGGGAAAACCACCGTCAACAGCACCGGTCCGGCGATCCATCCTAACTGTGCCACACTCCACGGCAGAGATAACACGCCGGCGCCGATCACTCCGGTAATTATATGAGCAACCGCCGTCGTCAAACTCCCTAAAATTTCCCCCAAACACACACGCAATAACAAATCGCAAATCGATTAAATTCAAAAATAAATTGATCGCATTGAAATTTGCACTCGGATCGCGTCTTACCAGTTCTCTCGATCGATTCCTCTGCCGCTTCGCCGATCAAGGTCGATCGGTCATCGTCTTCTTCGCCGTGCAAGCCGCCGTCGCCGCCGCCCATTTCTGTGTGGTCAAAACGGTTGTTCTTGCTGGTCTTGGTCGGAGGATTTAATGTATGAGGCGGAGGAGGAGGATTATCGGGAAAACTGAAATTGATTGATTTATTTATTTATTCTTTTAATGATGCTTGAACAGTCATGTTGCCTGACTTTTTGCGTTTAAAAAAGTCAAAATTATTTAATTAAATTTCTTTTTATTAATAATATATTATAAATATTAGTCTTTAAATTTTTAATTTTTTTTTTTTGCTAATTATCTTCAAATAAAAAAATTAATATAAATTTGTAATGTCAAATAATTAGCACAACTTATTCCGGTCTACATCTAAAATAAAATATTATTCTAAAGTCACTATCGGAGCGGAAACAATCATTTAAAACTTTATCATAAAAATATAATATATGTTTGTTCACTTTAATATAAATTAAAAATAATATAAGGAAAATGTTTTATACTAACTTATAGTCTACACAAACTATCTTATGCATGTGTCATGGTTTCTAAGCTGCGATGCCACTGTTAGCCGTATAGGGGAGCATTGCCTTTATCGGGTAAATAAGAGGAGTAGATGACTTGAATATTTTAAGAAATACTCAGTAAGTGACCTTACTATCGAGGCTAGATGCAAACACATATAATTATAAATGGGACCTACCATTTCAGTGTGTATTCTCTTGGGCGACTATAGTAAGCGAGTAATTGGATGTGTATTTACTATTCTACATACGACCCATACGTGCGAGTATGGACCCACTATACGGTTCGCATACCTCCTGAACCCCTTTCTTAGTTGGGCTAACATTCTCTGAAGCTATTATCGGACGATAGAAATAGTGACCGTTACAGTATTATGATAAACATAAAATTCTTGTCATTTTTTATTAATTATGTTCCCAATCACTCTGGGCCAATTTTAATATGATACCTTAATAATGAATTTTTGTAATACTTTAATTTGATTAACCAAATATCTTAAATATATTGGTAGCTTATTATTTAATAATTTCAGTAAATAACTAAATAATTCATTATTATTCTAAATTATTTTAATATTTATATGTATTAAATAACGAACATCCAACAACTCATAATTTCCTTCAACTTTATTAAAAAAACATCTTCTCCAACCATTCATAATTAAGGAGGAAATAAATCATTTTTAATTACAAGTGTTCGTGAATCGAGTCGGGTTGGGTCGAGTTGAGAGACTTTTTTAGACTCAACTCGTTGTTTTGGATTGTAAATTTTTTGAACCCAAACAATGTTCGTTGAAGAGTGAACCCAACTCAACTGTAAAATTTTTTTAGGTCGAATTTGTTTGGGTTGTTGTGAGTTATTTATTCAAATTTTTGTATTTAATAAAAGTAAAATATTAAATTGTAGAATATTTATTTATTCATTTTTAATTATTTAATTAAAATTTACGACTCAATTTCAATGTCGTTGATACGAAATAAGGTGTTCTAATCATATCACAAAAATTTACGGGTGGATGACAATCTATATAGTTGTTTGGATTTAAGGATGTTTTATTGTCTTTACTATTAGTTGGTGGTCATTATAGTATTGATGACACGAGTTAAACCTTTCAATTGGGATGGGTTACTTTAAGGTATACATCTTTATCACATTGGTTGGAGAGGAGAACAAAACACCATTTATAAGGGGTGGAAACTTTTCCCTGGTAGACGCGTTTTAAAGCCTTGAGGGGAAGCCCGGAAGGGAAAGCCCAAAGAGGACAATATTTGCTAATGATGGATCTAGGCCGTTACAAATGATATCAGAGCCAAACACCAGACGATGTGCCAACCTTCTTGCTCTTCCTCAAAAGGGGTAGACACGAGGCGATCTGCCAGTAAAGATGCTGGGTCCCGAAGGGGGGTGGATTGTGACCTCTCACATTGGTTGGGGAGGAGAACAAAAGGGCTTTTAAAACTCGATCAAAGCATACTAATTGAGTTTGATTGATCGAATTTTTTGAGTTATCAAATTTTTTAAACACGTTTATTTTAAACGGTCACGTCTCTAAACAATGGAAGTGATGTTTTGGGTCTAACTAATTGCAGTTTAGAAAACGACTTTGATTAGATGTTCTAAAAAAACAAACTACAAACTCACAATTTTCACACTTAATTGAATGCCTCCTCATCACACTTTCTTTGCCAAATTAGAATCAAACTACGAAGTTTAGTTGCAGGGTATATTTTAGTTGCATTTTATGAACTCAAAAAAGGGTGAGATGCACGTAATAACTTACCGACGTGCAGGTGATCTCATATTTGATTGGATTGAAGCAAATTTCTATTGTTGTTGTAGTGTTGGTTCAAAAATGAATTTTTGTGAATTCCATTTTCTTCCTAGTTGATATTTAAGACTATTTTATTATCTGAAAAGATATTGTGCAATTATACAAATCAATATTAATCTTATTAAACTTATGAAAATTCATAATCATCGCTACCGAATTTGATGAGTAATCGTAAGGATAAAGGAGCACTTATTCAAAATCAATATTCATCACAACGAGGTTTGATGGAAAATCTTAAGGATATTCCGAGGCCTATATTTGAGAGACGATAACTAATGACAAACAATTACTCTTAAATTGGACTCTCTCTATTCAGCCTACCGCAAAAGTCAAACTATGAATTCCAAATCGAGAGTGTGGACCAATATTATGTGTAAACTAGACTAAGAGGAAAACCCCAAGTTAAAAGAAAAGTCAAAGGCAAAACAAACAATAAAAAGACCAATACAAAACAAAATTCGGGTCAGCACAAAAAGATCAAGCCATAAGGTAAAGGAGAAGAGAAGAACAAGGGAGACACAAGCCATGTGACAAGCCATGTGTCACAGTTGTACATTTTTAACCATGCAGCGTTACGATCATAACACACTCTCTTCATAACAAGGCTGTGACACCATGCACGCCTCTATGTTTCTTGAGCCAAGAACAGAGTAAAGGTATCAACTATGATCATTAAGAAAACTATATAGAAATGTTAGATTTTCTCTTTTTTTTTTTTCCAATAGTAGCGATCATAACACGCTCTTTTCGTACCTTAAATTTTCAAAATCTTATAGAAATTTAAAAGAAAAAAACTTCTCCTCACTAGTGTTCTAGAACTTTTAAGGTTGGAAGCATAGTTTGATGATTGATAGGTGTCTCTCTAAAGATGTCTTACCTATTTAGGACATAGCAGGTCAAAACAAGTAATGGCAAATAAATGCATTGAAAGAGAATCCAAGAAATTTATACCTCAACTCTTTGATTCTTATTTGAAAATGTTTCTCCAAGCATTCATAAATGGAGGCTGCTTCTTCACAGTCAAGGAGGAACTAGATTTATATCTACCCTTGAAATGGAGGACTGAGCACACGCCATTACATGCCTACAATGGAGACATCTGAAAGATTTTTCTCCACTGCTGTGAACTGGGAAGATACCAACAGCATGAAATAGTTGTATAATTATGAAAGTTATTTAAATTACTAGTTTAAGTCCAAATCAAACAGCAGTGTCGCACGTAAAATTTGCTATCATAAGCTTACATAGACTAGCAGAGCCGAACTTGGGGAACCTGGGACGAACAGAAGGCGAAACGGAATAAATCGGTAGGCCAGAAGATAACTAATACGACGAAGAATGTTAAGTAATATGAACACTTACAAATGTATATACAGCAGAATCATATTGAAGCTGACTGCAAGTCCTTTTGACTCCCACTTGTTGTCTCGACGAAGTAGTCCTGAAGAGGAATCATTGAAATCGAGCTCGCCTTCAGACTCTTTATGGCTTCAGCAGTTGCCAATGCTCCAGCAACCGTAGTTATTATCGGAACTTTATATGCAAGAGCCATTCTCCTCAAATGTCGTCCATCAATCTGATCGAGATCATCACCAGCACTAGTGATTACCATCAACTGAATTTGCCCGTTAGCAAGTATGTCACCAGCATGAGGCCGCCCCTCGTGCAGTTTCAGCACTCGCTCGACAGGAAGGCCTTGCAATTGAAGAACATGGGCAGTTCCAGAAGTTGCAGTGATGCTGAATCCAAGCTCTAAAAATGCCGTGGCTATTTTGGAAAGATGGGACTTTGTTAGGTCATTTAAACTGAGGAACAGACTTCCAGAAAGTGGCAACTTATTCCCTGCAGCAATTTGGGCTTTTGCAAATGCAATAGGAAACTGGTAATCAATACCCATAACCTCACCCGTGCTTCTCATCTCAGGCCCCAATAGGACATCGCTGCCTTGGAACTTCTCAAAAGGAAGGACGGCTTCCTTCACTGACATGTGTTTGGGGATCACCTCTTTCGTGAAGCCAAGCTCATATAGAGACTTCCCGGACATAACAAGGGAAGCATACTTAGCCAATGGGTGCCCAATGGCTTTAGAAACAAATGGGACCGTTCGGGAAGCACGTGGATTTGCCTCGAGTAAGAAAACCTCCCCTGCCAAAGTGATTGCGTACTGACAGTTCATAAGCCCACAGACATTTAGTCTCT
The DNA here is from genome assembly GCF_002806865.2 of Cucurbita pepo subsp. pepo. Taxonomy (NCBI): domain Eukaryota; kingdom Viridiplantae; phylum Streptophyta; class Magnoliopsida; order Cucurbitales; family Cucurbitaceae; genus Cucurbita; species Cucurbita pepo. The sequence goes on along the minus strand of NC_036639.1, from coordinate 5,476,359 downwards.
TCGCCAATTTTGTTGTCCAATTCCTAATAGTATCGAGGCAAGATGATGGAATCGACTTCGTTGGGAGTGAACAAGCAGAGTCACCCGAATGAACGCCAGCCAACTCGATATGCTCCATTATCCCACCAATTGTCACATTCCCATGTGAATCAGCTAATGCATCAATATCAATTTCAACAGCATCAGACAGATATTTGTCGACTAATACAGGACGTTCTGGATCAACTTCCACCGCATTTTCGAGATAAGTCACTAGTTTGTCATCATTGTACACAATTTCCATTGCTCGACCACCTAGAACGTAAGAAGGGCGGACAACAACTGGGTATCCTATATCCTTAGCAATGGAGAGAGCATCTGCTTCACTCTTGGCAATGCCCCCTCTTGGTTGTTCTATCTTTAACTCCTTGAGGATTGCATTGAACCTTTCTCTGTCTTCAGCCGCATCTATGGAATCTGGAGATGTACCCCAAATCCGAACATGTCCATCACCACTAGCACATTTAAGCTTGTTCTCATCTAAATACTTCTGTATAGGGAGAGCCAATTTCAATGGTGTTTGACCTCCAAATTGTACAATGATGCCATCCGGACGTTCCAAATCTATAATGTTATAAACATCTTCAACTGTCAAGGGTTCAAAGTACAACCGATCACTCGTATCATAATCTGTTGACACTGTTTCAGGATTCGAGTTCATCATGATTGTTTCATATCCCGCATCCTACAAAAACAAGTTAGGTGAAAATTTAAAGGTACAAACTAAGGTTAAGAATAATCATCCAACATTTTCTGTACATGATATAACTATCATATGCAGAACAGTGCTCTAACAGTGGCAATCAAAATAACCTAATAATATAAGATTGCATCAGAATGGAATCAAGCCAATCTGTCATACTAGATTACTAATTATCAGTAATATCGAAAAATATTGCAATAAGATAAGCTTCCTAAACCGTACCAGTTAATTCATGGGCATGTTTCGATTATTTAAAATATGAAACACAAACCTGGAGAGCGAATGACGTGTGACAGCAACAGTAGTCAAATTCAATACCCTGACCAATACGATTAGGGCCACCACCCAATATCAAAACCTTTTTCTTTTGAGTTGGAGCTGATTCACATTCAAAATCATAAGAAGAGTACATGTAAGGAGTATTTGCCTCAAATTCTGCAGCACATGTATCCACCCGCTTATAAGCTGGGACGACACCCAAAGATATTCGCTTAGAGCGCACCTCGTTCTCAGTTGATTTAGTGGCAAATGCTATCTGCTTATCACTGAAACCTCTCCTTTTTACTTCATAGAAATCTTCCTTGGTCAGATTAGACAAGCTCTGAGCCAAGAGGTATTGTTCCACATCGATCAACTCCTTTAACTGAGTAAGGAACCATTTATCAATGTAACTCAACTCATGAATATCGTCTACTTTCATTCCCTTCTTCATTGCAGAATATATAGTATGAATGCGATCTGGATTAGGAACTCGGAGGCTGTATTTCAATTGTTCCCAATCCCAATCAAGCTGTTTAATGGGTTCACAACCCCATCCAGAGTATCCACATTCCAATGATCTTACAGCTTTTTGAAATGATTCTTGGAAAGTGCGGCCAAGAGCCATAGCCTCACCAACTGATTTCATCTGAGTTGTCAAGATTGGTTGAGAACCTGGGAACTTCTCAAAAGCAAATCTGGGAATCTACAAGAAAACATGCAAAAACACTTACAGGGAGAAGAGATGTAAACATGTCGAAAATAGGTGTGGGGAGAAGCAGGAGCAAAAGTAATGAAGATCAAAAGATGGATAAAGTATCAAACGACATCAAGTAAGCTCGCAGGACGATATAGAAATTCTGTATTAATCATATACACTATACCAAACTTTCTTAAATGAATATAACAATCATAGCAAGGACAACATATCGTCTCGATCACAAAACTGTTAGCATTAAAATGTGAGATAGAATATTTTAAGGAAATGGGTTACCATAGACAAGGAATAATATGCACATTCAAAATCTCCTCTATACTATGCTCGATTTTCATAGAACCATACAACTATGGATTTTCTATACACCAAAGAACTAAGATTTGGAGTACACAAACTTTGTTATTCTCAATTGATTGTTCAAGCTCAACAAATTATCTTCAAAGACTATGCAGGAGTATGGGCTTTGGACAATGTTGAAGTTTTTAAATGAATGAATCACAAATTACAACCATGCTAAACTTTCCGGTATATAATATTCTGTATATATCATTTAAACAACGGACCAATATCCCATTACTTTCAATTCCAAAACCACTCAAAAGATAACAAAAAAAGAAAACTTATGCAGAAAAACTTGCCTTAGTCACCACGTAATCAATTGAAGGCTCAAAACTAGCAGGCGTTTTCTTTGTTATATCATTCGGAATCTGATCCAAGGAATAACCAACTGACAATTTGGCAGCCATCTTCGCTATTGGAAAACCAGTAGCCTTGGAAGCCAAAGCAGAGGACCTGGAAACTCTGGGATTCATTTCAATCACCATCACCTCACCATCAACTGGATTAACAGCGAATTGCACATTTGAACCACCACATTCAACACCAATTTCCCTAATGATAGCAATGGAATAATCTCTCAGTCGCTGATACTCCTTATCAGTCAAAGTTTGAGCAGGTGCCACAGTTATGGAATCCCCTGTATGAACCCCCATAGGATCAATGTTCTCAATGGAGCAAATGATCACCACGTTATCAGCAAGATCCCTCATGACCTCAAGTTCATACTCCTTCCAACCCAGCAATGATTTCTCCACCAGAACCTGGGATGTTAAGCTCGCCGCTAAACCCGCCTTACAAATAGACTCAAATTCCTCCTTATTGTAAGCAATCCCACCTCCAGTACCCCCTAATGTAAAAGCTGGTCTAATGATCAAAGGGAAATCTCCAATCTGACTAGCAATTTCAATACATTCCTCAAGCGTATTCCCAATCCCTGAAGGTGGCGTCTTAACCCCAATGTTCTTCATAGCCTGCTTAAACAAATCCCTATCCTCAGCTTTCTTAATTGCATCAAGCTTAGCTCCAATCAACTCAATACCATATTTCTCAAGCGCACCACTTTCAGCTAAAGCAACTGCCAAGTTTAACGCCGTCTGGCCGCCCATAGTGGGCAACAGAGCATCCGGCCGCTCCTTCTCAAGCACTTTCTCCACAAGCTCTGGTGTCATCGGAGTAACATAAGTTCTATCAGCCAAGTCCGGGTCCGTCATTATCGTAGCCGGATTCGAATTAATCAACACAACTTCATATCCCTCTTCTTTCAACGCCTTGCAAGCTTGAGTACCAGAATAATCAAACTCACAAGCCTGCCCAATAACAATGGGCCCTGCACCAAGAATCAAAATCTTCTTCAAATCAGTCCTCTTCCCAATTTTCCCTCCTGTAGTCTGTTTTATCGTCTTCTCATCATTTTTCTCGCATCGTACCAAACAGTTTCGCCTGTACAGCTTCCCAACCGGATAGAGCCGTTCCTGCCACGGCTGAATCTTGAGAGAAGTCGATCCGACTCTGCTGGAGTAAGAAAAACACCGCGCATGGCTGATATTGGACAAACACGAACCGGAAGAACCACGAATGAACGACGATCGACACAAAATGGACTTGGAAGTGAGAGATTGAGAGGAAATCAAACAGTAACCCATTTCTAAGCTCTACTCTGAGAGTAGAACAGAAATGTTTTAAGGCGTCAGAGAAAAAAGAAGGAATGAATCGAAGCTTTCTGAAGTTGAAAATTGAAGCGTTCGATTGTTGCAGAGTGAAAAAATGGCTGGCTGCAACTCAACAGTGTGTTGGTGGAAACAAGAAGAAGGTTCTGTAGAACATATGAACGCAGAGTTTGAATATTAGGGCTTCTATTGCTGTGGCGCCTGCCCCTTCCTGCCCTCTCAATTTCTCTATTATAATCTTTTAAAAAATACCAACATTACCCTTGTGGCACTGCACAAGCATTTTTGTATCGGGATACTTCCCTGTTGTGATGAGTACGATATCTATGTATGTCATGATATTATGCGGGCTCTTTTCCCTTCGTGGCTTTGATAGCATGAGCGTGTGCTAGCTGAAGGGTAGGTCTAGGTCGTACATATGCGCTCGTTTGGTGGGTTCATGCTCGTTTGGTGGGTTATGTCGTTCTCAAACATAGGTAATCAAGGGAAGACGTCACCACTGTCCGGTTCGGTTTAGTTAGATCGATTCGGTCCGGTTCAGTTGAACCAATTTTTTGGTCAGGTTTCCTCATACTCTCGTTTTGAAGCTAGAATTTAATTAATGACATAAATACCACATACAGGAGCATCTCATAGTAGAATACTTCCCTATTGTGATGAGTACGAACGTGTACATTACGATATCTATGTATGTCATGATATTATGCGGGCTCTTTTCCCTTCATGGCTTTGATAGCATGAGGATGTGCTAGCTGAAGGGTAGGTCTATGTGGTACATATGCGCTCGTTTGGTGGGTTCCGTTGTTCTCAAGCATAGGTAATCAAGGGAAGACGTCACCGCTGTCTGGTTCGGTTTAGTTAGACCGGTTTGGTCCGATTCGAATTTCCTTATACCCTCGTTTTCAAGATAGAATTTAATTAATTACATAAAGACCACGTAAAGGAGCATCTCATACTACAATATTTCCAAGCATAAGACTACATAAAGTGGTAAAGGACATAAAAAATAGATATTGATTTCTCCTTCCCACTTTTTTTAATAAAGCTTGGTAGTATGGACCATTGTCCCATTAGCCAAAAAAGGTATAATGAATTTATTTTAATAAAAAATCCAGTCGTTTGTGTAACGACCCATGATCAAGATTTGGAACCTAGATTCAGTACTTGATGATCCCGACATTTCTCCACATCTCCTGCGATATGGTCACGTTAAATATTCCTTGTTAAAATATCATCACTAGCCCAATACCGTTAAACCCAACCATTGTATGAGTGACTATATTTATGTTAAGAAAATGATTTAGGATGAGACGTTCAGAAATTTTAGGAATTAATTACTTATCATCGGTTATAAATACCCCCACCCTACTTAGTTTATCATCTCAAGAAATGTCAAGCAATACAAAGTAATAGTTTCTACTGAGTGTTTTGTATGTTTTGTAAATAAGTGTGCGAGTGTTTTCCACAGAGAGTTGTGTTCAACATTCCTCTTCTTAAAGTGACGATTATCCCTACAAATCAATATAGGTATTTTCAACATAGTTTGTTCTTACTTACATGTTCTTTGTCATCATGTCTTTAAAACTTGTCTAATTTAAATGTGGTCTCGGTTCATTCATAGTGTTATCGTCTATTAATATTTTAAACTATTTTAAATTCATGGGGTCTCGTGAGAAAGTGTAACAATAGTGATGTCCACTTCGAAACGAAGAATTTAAAAAATAGTTTTAAAAAGTATTTAAAAAAACGAATTAATAAATCACTCAATATTTAATTTATTGGATGTCAAAGCAAGTCACATCATCTCTCAATCTTAACGGTGTATTATTAAATGGAGTTTACAGTCCAATCCAATTCTTAATTTTGGTTGAATTATCGAGTTGTTCTTTTTTTTAATCTTTTAAAAGTATTATACTTTATTAATAACTAAAATATCATAAAATTCAAACGTTAAATATTTAAAACTAAGGTTGGACGGTAACCCTATGTTTGAGTTGGTAGGTTAACCCGACCTAAAAAATGTCACCTTACAAACTGATCCGAATTTTCAAATTTTAAAAAAAAATTAATCTAGCCCAAATCGAAAAAAAATTATATTAATTTAGAGAATAACACGTTTAAATGACTATTTTTCTCGAGTTTTTTCATAGGTGGCTTGATTTTTAACACGAACAAAATTTAGGTTAAAATACCATTTTGATTCTTGTAGTTTGAGTTTTATTCTATTTTAATCTCGGTATTTTCAAATATTTATTGTAGCAAAAGCGGGAGCAAAATCGATTGTACTCACGTACCTACAAACATAAATAAATAAAGAGACACAAAGATTTACGTGGTTCGTAGAGAAGAAATTTTTCTGTATTCTTTGATGGTAGCTAATCATTATAACCAAAATGTTTACAAGTGTATCTCTCCACCTACACAGTCTCATTTTAATTGACATGGCCTGGGGCTAAGGTAACTTAAGTGGGAGAGCCGTGTTATGGGTGACCTTATTGCACGGTTCAGAGAGCACTTGTGTATGTGATGCAAGTGAACGTGTACGAAAAAGCTGTCGTCAAGTTTCGTTGTTCGTTCCGTCGTCGACCCTATCTATGTTTCTACGATGGCCCAAGAACACGCTCATTCTTCAGCTGTAGAGAGACTTTTGAATTGCGAGGTACCATTACGAGCTCAATATATACGAGTGTTATTCCGTGAAATCACTCGAATACGAGTGTTATTCCGTGAAATCACTCGAATTTCAAATCATTCACTTGCTTTAACTCAGGGTGTTCAAAAAACTCGATAATATAAAAACCTCATCAACCCAACTCGTACCGTTTGGGTTGACTATAAACTTATTGGGTTGACTTTAAATAGATGAAAATCTTATAAATTAGGTTGAAAATAAAAATAGAAAGTTTTGTTGAAAATTATTATTTGACCTCTCAATCCACAAAAGACCAAATAGGATAATAACGCCAAATTCCTAACTTAACCTTTGAACAAACCCAAAGGGGATCACATTTCCATAATTGATAAGGTCTTTTCTCGTCATTTCATTTTCATTCTTCCAAATTATTTTCCATCAATTTCTATCATTAAAAAACAACAATTTGATTCCAAATTTTATTTCAAGAAAGGCTGCAATTTAACTATACAAGGCATTAGATTTTTTTTTTTTTTTTTTTTTTTTTTTTTTTTTTTTTNAATTTATTAAATAATATTAACTTTCACTAAGAACAAAACACGTTGGAAGTAAATGGAGACGCAGGGCAGCCAAATTTGGAAAGGAGAGATGACAGAAACGTCGTCGGAGATGTTCGGGAAGTGAGAGAAAGGGATTCGTAAAAGAAAAACTGAAGGGTCTTCGGGTCGAGAAGAAGGATTCATCGGTTTCAGATTGGACCCAAAACCTACACTCAACACACATGACCCACAACCTGCGACCTAAGACTCACGCCTCAAATTGGAACGCCACCTGAACACGCGTCTCATCCCCAAATCGAGTGATTTTCTTTAGTCTCAATTGAGTTATTTGCTCGAGATTCAAGTAATGTTTAAATAACCCACTAAATAAAATCGGCGTATACTTGAAATTTGGTGGTCATTGGATAAGAATAAGTAGGTAAACCAAGTAACAATGCAAAATGACCATGATGCCTCGATCCATGGCCCAAATAACGTTCGAAATAACCTTATTTCATTGTGTTTAAAGATTATGTAAAGTTTCAAAGTCATTAGAGCACGTTTAGGTACTAAACCAAAAATTAGGGGTAAAATTGACTAAAACACCCCTAGAGATGTTTAAAGTATATTAAGGCTCAAACATCCTTCAAATGAATCGAGGATTTAAGGAAGACCTATGTATAAGGACATAAAACTTTACTTAAGATTTCAACAAGTTTGGGAGAAGTTAAGAACCTAAACCGAAGAAATGGGATAAATGACCAAAATGTCCCTATAAGAACCTTACAAAATTTTCAAGACGCTAAGGATTTCTCAAGGTTATAAGAAACTTGAGTATGGCCTTAATAAGATCTATACAAGATCTCGAAGGTTCTAGAACATGTTAGGGTATAAGCCAAGACGGATGGCAAAAGACTAACTTACCCCTAATGACCCATGACCAAGATTCAAGATCTTTCTAGAATTTTCAAGGGATATTTCATGACCTCATGGTACGTTGAATAACTTATGCATGTTACTATGTGACTTCCTAATTTATGATATTTAAGTAAAATTTAAGAAAGTATGTTATGAATTTTGCCTCAAGAATAAGAACCTAAGAATAGAAACTAACAAAAAGCTCGGAGGGAAAGAACCAAGGAAAGACAAACACAAGCCAAAGAAGAACGCTAGGTACAACTCAAGAATAAAGAACCCAGGTTCTCATACTCAAAAACTCAAGAAACCCCTAAATCTCTCACGGTACAATATGTTCATGACTCTGACTACATGGCCTAGAATGTAAAAAGCCTTAGATTTAGGTTTTCGGACTTCCTCGCTTGAAACGAAGAAGTCTTGGATGCAAGTTTAAGCTACACCACTTGAAACATATGAAGCCATGGGTGTAGGTATTTAGACTATATCGCTTAGAAGCCTTGGGAATAGGTTTTAAGACAGTGCGCTTGTAACAAAAGAAGTCTTGGATGCAGGTTTCAGACTACACTGCTTGGAATTAAGAAGCCTTGGGTATAGGTTTCAAATTGTATCGCATGGAACGCATGAAACCCTAGAGGCAGGTTTAGACTAAGTCTCTTGTACCATAAATTCTAATGGGATTGTCTTAGGGAACATAACGAGAATAGAACAAAAATAAAGAACAAGACTAAAGACAAGAACAGAATTAAGAACTAAGGATGAGGACTAGAACATGGATCAAGATCCAAAGTTCTCGTAACCATGAACTTAGAAACTCAGGACCATGGTCCTTAAGCAAGAACTCAAAACTTAAGAAGAAAAGCTAAGGGTCTAGGTTCTCAGGTCAAGAAAGAGTTTGGTACCCTAACTATAACACCAACAAGAACTGACACAGACGTGCCTATTCGTGCTTGCCACATATTATGCGCAGAGAACATGTACTCCCTCCAAATTCGTGTGGATAGTCGCATGTATACTTGCACATAGGAGATGCTCCAGTCGTGTGTGATGTTTTTGTCCTGTTCAAACTCTTTTCATCTATTTTTCGTGCCGATTTCAAAGGATCTTCCAGAAATTTCAAAGAAGTTTTGAGCTCCTAATACATAAAAAAGTTAGCTCCGAAACACTCACATCATCTAAGTAGTCATTCTGACTTTTCTCAATATATACTTGTAGTGATCGCTAGGACATGCTAGCATATCTTATGTAACGACCCGAAATTTTTTACTTAATTTAAGTTCGCTACTGTATACGTACCATAAACATTAAATGTGGAAGACTTCATCAAAATTCCATAAAACATAACCTTTATCTTAAAACACAGCCATGGACTTATGTGTTTCGAAAACATGTTTAAAAGGACACAACAAAAGACTAAACAAAATGAATAAGAGTTTAAGTTAAAAACATCCTAGTCTAGCCTAAGTCTAAGAAAACAAATACTACTACCCTATGCATGTGCCATGATCTCGAGTTGCGATGCCGTCGTCAGCCGTACAGGAATGCCTTGCCTTAACCTGAAAAATGTAGTAGCACATGGCTTGAGTATTTAAAGAAATACTCAGTAAGTGACCCCCTATCGGGGTTATGCAACAATCACATGCAATGAAATGATGGGACCTATCGTTTCGTTTCGTTTCGTTTCGTTTCGTTTCATTCCGTTTCATTTCGTTTTCCCTACGGTGCAGTCCTAACGGGTAATCGTGGACGTGTACCATATACTCTACACACAGTCCATACATGCGAGTATGGGCTCACCAGCTAGTTCGCACACCGCTGGGCCACTGTCCCTATC